>NW_025358794.1:0-7490 GCF_016433145.1 Gracilinanus agilis | reverse complement strand
CCTTCCTTCCTTCCTTCCTTCCTTTTTTCCTTTTTTCTTTCTTTCATTCCTTGTGAACCTAATCAATACTTCAGATAGCGCCAGACCTGTAGTAATTGCATCGTAAATATTCATTGAATTGAATCAGTCCTTGACTAAGCCCCTACCCACTTTCCTACTATGCTCTTCCCTTCCCCAGTAGTATTCTGTTGCCTGGACAGTGTCACTCAGCCCCAGATGGCCTTAGTTTCAGAGAAGTCCAGAGAGACTCTTCACATGGTCTATTCACCAAATGGAATCCATCTAATTCTCTTTCTCAGCAGGGCCACATTGATTTATCATGGGGTGATAGGTGGTAGTGGTAAAAGGGTAGGCCGAAATTTCAATCCATTTTAAACTAAAGTGGATAACTTAAAAATCACCTGCAAGTATCATGCAAATTGAAATAGATGGTTTTTCAGACAGTAAATATGGGTGGGGAAGAGAAGAGAAGCTGCATACCTGAGGAAATTACAACTTATTGTTTCTGTGAAAGCTCTTTCTATTTGGGTGGGGTAGGAGAAATGTAATAGAGGAATGATATAAGAGTTTCTATCCATATCTGTGGTTTTGGGTCACCAAGTTCATTTGAGCCTTTCAGGGCTTCAGTAGGCCAGAAAGGGGGAAGGATCCCTTCCTTCTAATTTGGATTGGATCTTTCCATGAGCCTTGATATCTTTGGGGATTGTTGCTGACTCCATTATTTGTCAGGTAAAAGGAAGTCATAGGTTTATACTGTAAATTTATATCTGGAAGGGACCTTAGCAGTCTTCTAACCCAACTCCCTCATTTTACAGAGTAGAAAATGGAGATCCCAGAGAAATTTCTTTGACTTTTCTGAAGTCATAAAGGTAGCATGTTGGCCAAACTGGCATTTAAACCCAAGATTTCTGACTCTAATTCCAGCACTCTTTCTTCTGTATCCAAGGACTTAGAGCTTCAGAGGATAAAGAATCATCGTTCATCCTTCATTTTGAAGAGAACCAAAAGAAATCATGTCGTGATGACTTGTTTGTGATTTGGATACAAGTAAGGTGGAGTTGTACAAAGTCATCAGCCTCACTCTCTTCCACAGTCATCAAAGTCCAGTGGCAAGACAAAAGTCAAGATGACTGGTCATGTCCCAGGATGCAGGGGATGTACTTGGCATCTTTGATATCTGACCAAGCTCTAAGTGTCCCAGTGTGCCTGCTCCAACTGCCTATATGGCCATTGGAACAAATTACTCTCATCTACCCATTCCACAAAGGGAATTCTTCACATGCTTGGGAGAGACTCCCCACTAACACACCAATGGGGTTGCAGCCTGTTGATTTCCTTTAATCTGGTTTAGCCTGCCTGTTGAGATGGTTTTACTGGACTGAGGAACTGCACACATTATAGCTTCTTGGAGCTTCACATGAAAGTTGGGTGAAAGGTGAACCCTAAAGGAAGATAAGCAGTCCTGAAAAGGACTCGGAAAGTCTTCACACCAGAGGACCTAGTCCTCTTAGAACAGCCCATATACCCTTTTGTTTGGCTAAACACATGTTAAAAAGCAGCCACTTTGATAGTGATTGTAGAGAACATTTTATACATTAACAGCTATATTGGATGCTGATTTACTGTGAAGGACTTAACTAACCTGATTAATACCATGATCCCAATCAATGAAGAATGCTGCCACTAGACTTTGACCTTTCAAGGCAGCCTATTGCATTTTTGGATGGCTCTAATTGTAAGAATTTTTCCTTATTTCAAACCCCAAACTCAACCTCTACGAATTCTCCCAAATATGTTCTGAATTCTGTCCTTTGGGGTCAACAGAAAAAGTCTAATCTCTCTCATAGTTCTTACTTGAGGTCACACCACTAATAAATGGCCAAGCTAACCCTTGAAATGATACATTTTGATTCTATAAATTCAGAGTCCTGTCCACTATAACAATGATTCAGAAAATATTTTGGCAGAGATTAGAACTGAAGAAGCCTTGTAGTGTTATAGAACTGTTCTGCCTTAGTGCTTAGCAGAGTGTTTTGGATGTAGCAGGGATTTGATAAATATTTGTTGAATTAGATTGGAGCTGTCGTTTAGGTAGATGATAAGATTTGTTTGTTTATTCATTTATTTATTTTGGTAACTGGCCTTGAGACTAGGGTCTGGGCAAGGGATAGGGGTTGAATGGGAAATGACCATCAGAGTGAGCTGAGGGAGAAGAGGAAAGTCACAAAGTTATCTCCAGTGCTTACCCTTGGTAATTTAAGATGTTCCCATCATCCTCTGATAATTTTCTGATCTTCTTCCTTCTTTCGGAGGAGGACCCCACACTATGGTGTAATGCTTCAGGTGGGTCAGAGCTTGGGTTCATTCTATGTACAACCTCAGCTAGATTCCAATACCCTTTCTTGCATTCCCAGCCCTGCCCCTCAATTCTGAGAAAAGGGATTTCTGTGGTGGGGTGGGGGGTGAGGTTAGAGTAGGGGTCCCCAGTATCCTGACATTTAGTCTGAAATTTGCACTTTCTTAAATTCAGTCTTAGCTGGTTCCTGGTTATCTCAACTGAAATCCCTTTAGGCAGCTGGTGGAGACAAGCAGCCTAAAGGCTGAAGCAAAGGAATGTGTGCTTTTGTGCCTGGGAGTGGGGGTAGTCCTGCAACAAAAAAGAAGCATGGTCCTGTATGGTTTGGGGATGTCAAGGGAGAACACTAAGCTGAATGTGTGAAGGATATTCCCAAAGTGCCAAGGCGCTTACCTAGTGAAATGCTGGCATTTGAGAGATACTAGTGTGATGCCCAATGCCATATGGCAGAGATGGGTTTGGGATGGATGCCTGAGGGAGTGATCAGAGCTGGCAGACGCAAGGGAGGTGGGATGCTAGAATCCTGCAGGTGGGATGCTGAGATGGGGGATGTGGATGGAGCAGAAATCCCACAAGTCTGGTCTGGACCCAGCGAACCTTTGCGGGGGACGGTTGGGAGGGGGTTGGGATGCAGTGTGTGGACTGGAGAGAAGAAAGCTCTCCCTTAAGGCAGGATATCTGGATCCAGACACCAGACCCTTCTAATAGCCCCCGTTTTAGTAGCTTTTCTCACCCATACTAATTTCCTTTGTTCGGAAGGCAGGAGGAGGGAGAGCAGGAAAGGATAGGGGAGAGTGGAAAAGGCTGGGGGAGGGGAGGAGGGAAGAGAATCAGAGTCAAGAGGGAGGGGCCCACCAGTTTGCAGGTTGGAACTGTCACATTATGCCCTCCTTTCGGGCGGGTTCTGAGGTGTGTCGGAGCTCCCCCAGAGTCCCAAACCTCGCACCTCCAGGGCACTAGCAGGCTCGCACTGTGCCCTCCGGGGGTGCCATTGTGCCCTCGGAGGGGGCGGTATTAAGTGGGGGCAGAGGATTCTGAGTTGGGGGCTCAGCTGAGGCTGGGAAGCTCAGGTGTCAGACAGGATTCGTTGTCCAGCTGGTGCCTGCTTGGGTCACCTTGGGTAAGTAAGTCTGTGCCTTGGTTTTCATTCAGTCTCACGAGCTCTTGTCTTGGATGTGAGGGTGGGAGTTGGGGACCAGTCGCCCCTGGGGGAGTAGGAGCCTGTCCCCGCAGGCAGGTTCAGGCAGTGGGTAAGGGCTCCTGACAGTCTGGAGGCTGGAGACTATTGGGGGCTGTCTGGGACCCATCGACAGAAGCAGCCGCCCCAAGGGGTGATACTGCGTGAGTGGCGGGGCAGGGGCAACTCCTCTCCGGGCCTTTCTTGGCCATGGGGTCCTCTCCGGGACTCCCACCCCGCTCCAGGTGCAAAAACAGGGGCACTATCTCTTTAAAGCTTCCAGGGCTGCTACCGCACCATGTGATTGCTTGAAAGGCTGAGCGCTGGCGCTGCAGTGGAGGAGTTCGGAGGAGGATGAGCTGCGGCTCGCAGCCGCCCCGTGCCCGCAGCCCAGCCCAGCTTGGGGCTGCCCCTGAGCCCTGGCCGGGACCCGTGGTCCAGGCCCCCCGGGGAGCCGCCTCTGGGACCACCTGCTGGCCAGCTGGCAGGATGGTGAGCCCCTTGCCTGCCGGGCATTGGGGGGACAGTGGCTATGGGTGTTGGGTGGGATTCCCAGGATGAATTGGGGAGGGGGGGTGGCTGGGTGGATCACACCTGATAAAGGAAGTGGAGGGGTGGAAGAGGAGTGAGCTGAGCTATTTTTAAGTTGCTGAATGGAGTCTGTGGGGATGATAAGGGACCGGGGCAGAGAATTGCCAAGGGAAGGGTTGGTGCTGCCCTCCCCTCTTTGGCTCTGGGTTTTAGGGGCACATGGTGTGCCAAGGGGCACCAAATAGGGCATGCCTCCAGGGGGTGCCAGGATAGCTTATTTGCCCAGACTCCATTTTTCCTTTGAGGGGCTTACCCCCTTGGCTCCCATGCCCGCAGGTGCCTGTCATGTGCCCTCCAGTGCCTGCTGGCTGATGTTCCTGCCCTGTTCCCGCCATGCCACACTCCATATCGGCCTTCCAGGCCGCTTACATTGGCATCGAGGTGCTCATCGCCCTGGTGTCAGTGCCTGGGAACGTGTTGGTGATCTGGGCAGTGAAGGTGAACCAGGCTCTTCGAGATGCCACTTTCTGCTTCATTGTGTCGCTGGCTGTGGCCGATGTGGCTGTGGGTGCCCTGGTCATTCCTCTCGCCATCCTTATCAACATTGGCCCCCAGACCCACTTCTACACTTGCCTCATGGTGGCTTGTCCTGTCCTCATCCTCACCCAGAGCTCCATCCTGGCCTTGCTTGCTATTGCTGTCGATCGCTACCTCCGAGTCAAGATTCCGCTCAGGTCAGTAGGGAATGACTGAAGGTAACCAACCCACCTTTCTCCACCCCCATGTCTGGGTAACCCTAGATGACATCAGTTGTCACTGACAGTGTGGGATATACTGTGTTTCTGAGAGCCCCCACTTCTCCTCCCAACACATTTGATGAAACAGAACAAGTGGGTTATTATCCTCAAAAATTTAGAGGTATCCAGACATATTTTGAGCAGGCATCATGCCTTCTATCCTTCTGTTCCTCAGTTGTTGGGTTAGTGAGTAGGAACTGAATGGGCAACAAGGGAAAACTTAGACTCAGCTAAGTACTGCTAAAGCTGGTAGGCATATGAGCATAGGTTCAGCCCTACCAGCTGGATGGACCAGAAGAGAGAGCTTTGGCTGTTATCTCAACATGATCTTAAAGGTCCAAAGCCAATTTCCATTTCTGTTTTGGATGCTGGTTTTGTGGACTAGAGGTATGTGATGGTGAAATGGCAACTAATACTTCAGCCTAGAGCCATGGGGGCTGTGGAGTAGGAATGAGATAATGACAAGAAAGAGGGAGAGTCTTGGGGTTTGATATCCATTTCTCCCAATCCCCTAGGGAGCCAGAGGAAGATCAGGGAGGGAGAAGACAAGACCAGCAGGATCACTGGTCCAGGGAAATGCCTTTGGGGTTATACTGTGGTACCTAAGGGCCTGGTTCCCTCTGTCCTCTGCCCATTCACATACTGTTTGTTGTGGGTGTTGGGGAGGGAACTGTTTATGTTCTGTTTTATTATTCCTTATTTTGATGAGAAAACATTCTGAGTCTTAGTCCATGGAACAAGACAGGAAGAAGTATTCCCATTGGTGCCTAGGTAGTGCTATTGCCCAGGCAGTGTTAATCCTCATTGCTGGTGCCCAAATTCACATCAGAGCTCAGTGTCCAAGGATGCCAGGACATGATGCAGTTATCCAGGCAGTGCCTGTGCCACATAGTGCCAGGGAGCAAACTGGATTAGTGCCAGGTAGTGACCATGCCAGGATACCCACAAAGAATGCTGGTCTCTTCTTTAGATGGGACAAGCTTCCTTTTCTTTCTGGAATTCTTGGTCATCTTTGGCACCTGCTGTCTCCCAGCTAAGCAGGAGGACTGTTGTTTGGCAGTCTGCAGTTTGACCCCCTCTGGAAATCTGGAGTCCTCTCATTTCTGGACAGGAAACGGTAGAGAAGAAGAGGACTTAGTTTTATGTTTCCTTTTTCCTTCTTTTTTTCATTTTAACAGATCTCTTAATTTCAATATTCAACATTCAACCGATATTTATGAAATGCAAGGCACTGTAAATACAGAGATAACTAAGACATGAGCCCTGTTCTCAAGGAACTTATCATGGACTGGTTTGACAAAATGCTTTCATGTATGGTACCTCACGCTGTCTTCCCACTAACCCAGTGAGGTAGCAAGGGCATGGAGTATTATTTCTATATCATAAATGGGAAAGCCCATATTCAGAGGCGATGAAATGACTTACCCATAGCCATACAGTTAGTCAGTGGCAGAACTGGGAGCAGAAGCCAGGGAGACTCTTCATCTCTTTATGCCTGATGACTTCCTTAGAGGCCATTTGGTACCTTAATACCAGGCAACATTCTTCTCTTTACTCTCTCTCCAAGGGCTGTACTCCAAAAGGCAAGGTTTTGCATCCTTTGTAAGATCAGCCTTGGTGGGAACTTAATGCACATAAATGGTAACTCTGTGATTGGCACTGACAAGGAGCCAATCTTTGTATTACTCAGATAAATTTGATCTTAGCACATTACACATGGGATGGGCCCCATGGGCCAAGAACTTGATTATAGGGAAAACACCCTCTAATGTAGCAACCCTTCTTTTCCAGAAGTCCTGACTTTTGAGTGGATGCCAACTGGAAGCATGTTAAAGCCTTGTTGTTGATATTACTAATATCATTAACAATTAGAATATACTGTTGTCTCCCCAAGGACAGGAGGGAAAGTCTGGTTTCAAAGCAATGAATGATGCTCACACTCACATTTCCAGTTCCTTAGCACTCAGCCTCCTTCTTCCATGAAAGCATCTTTCTTCAAAGTACTGCTGAGGCTTTAGTGGGGAGGATGTTGGATTGGAAGTCAGAGGATTTGGGTTTGAGTCCCAGCTCATCTACTAAATATATGACCTTGGACAAGCCCAATTTTCCTCCTTTGTAAAATGAAAGGGTTGAATTAGAAGACTTTTAAGAATCTCTTCCAGCTCTAACTCTCTGATTTAAACCTACCATTGCCTTTATGCCTTCTTCTTCTTCTTCTTCTTTTTTTTTTTTTCACTTGCTGGCCAGCATTCAGCTTGATGGGATCTGTCCCACTTCAAATTTTCCTAGAACACTTTGTCTGGATCTCTCCTTTTCCCTAATCATATTTTACCTTCTATCATTCATTTTTGGTAGTTTATATGTATGTCTCCATTTTTTCTCCCCAACTCTCACATTTTCCTCCCCAACTCTCACATTTTCCCTTCTCCACCTCTGAACATTATAAGCTCCTTGAGGGCAGGGACCACTGCATCTTTTTTTTGTATATATGCCCATCACTTGCTCACAGTAGATGCCTAATAAATGTTTGCTTAAAACAAATTTAAATCTAGTTCATTGTCTTGGCAGGATTGTCTCATTCCAATCCAGTTATTTCCTTCCTTCCTTCCTTCCTTCCTTCCTTCCTTCC
>NW_025358793.1:0-5412 GCF_016433145.1 Gracilinanus agilis | reverse complement strand
ATTGGGGGCAGCTGGGTAGCTCAGTGGATGGAGAGTCAGGCCTAGAGACGGGAGGTCCTAGGTTCAAATCCGGCCTCAGCCACTTCCCAGCTGTGTGACCCTGGACAAGTCACTTGACCCCCATTGCCTATCCCTTACCACTCTTCCACCTAGCAACCAATACAAAGTATTGACTCCAAGATAGAAAGTGAGGGTTTAAAAAAAGGTGGGGTATTCTGGGAGGTAGAGATGAGTAAGGAGTGCATTCCAGGCATAGGGAATGACCAGTGCATAGAAACAGAGATGGGAGATGGACCATCACATCTAGGGACAGAAAGAAGTCCATTTGGCTGAGTTACAGAATCCAGGAGGGATGGGAAGATAGGTTGGAGACATTGTGAAGGTCTTTAAAGGCTTAAAAAAAAGTTTGCATCTCATCCTACAGTCCAAAGGGAGCTCCTGGAGGGGATTAAGTAGGGGAGTCCCACGGTCAAGTCTCTACTAAAGGAAAATTTCTTCAGCAGCTGTCTGAAGGATGGACTGGAGTGGTAAGAGACTTAAAGCAGGAGGCTGTAGAAATGATCTAAGTGAGAAGTGATGGGGGCCCAAATGCAGGTAATAGCTGCATGAATGTAGAGAAGGAAGAGCTCAGGAGCAAAAGAGTCTGGGAAGTCTCAAGATTTGTCAAGTGATTTGATTGAGGGAGGGGGGGAGTCCAAATAATGTAAAGATCATGAAACCGAGGCACTAGCAAAAATGGGTTGCCATCCATATAAATAGGGACATTTGGAAGGGAAGTTGGAAGAAAAGATAACAAATGAAAATCTGAAATCATGAGTTTGAGAATTTCTCTGGGATATCCAGTTTGAGAAATCCAATAGGCAATTGATGATTCAGGGCTGAAGCTCTTGGGGCTGAATATCTAGATCTGATCAATGATCCTTAAACTGAAAGAAGCTGATCAAATCACTGAGGGACTATATGGGAGAAGGAGTCCATGCCGAGGAAAGAGCCTTGGTGAAAATCTGTGCTTAGTATGAAAGTATGCATCGTATGAAAGATGATGTGGGCAAAGGAGACAGAGAAGAAGCAAGCGAAAAGGAGAAGAGAGAGAATAGGAAGAGAGGATGGTGAGCAACGTGAAATGGAGAAAATGAGCCGAAACAGATTGAGTAATGATATAAGAACATTAGATTCATGGAACTTTGAAGACAGCAGCTTCAGGTGATGATGCTCTCAGAAGCTACGTCACAAAAGGCTAAGAAATGAGTGACATGTCGAAAACAGAAACAACAGGATTAGAATCCCCCCCCTAGAGTTTGACTGAGAAAAGGAGGAGAATAGAGAAAGGAAAGGATAGGAAAGACATGAATATAGAGAAACTGATTTGGAAGCCCTGGTGGGTTTTGATGAACTCAGACTTGATGCAATCAGACAATATTAGGCAAGAAAGAATCTTGGCTTCCAAAAGAAAGACTGGTATCCAGAACAAGAGAGGTTATGGTCTCCCTTTACTCTATCCAGTCACATAGAATACAGAAAGAGATCTACCATGCAGAGCACCAAGTGTGGACCAAATGAAGATGGCAGAGAGAGGCAGATTTTAGACAATAACTTTAGGTGATAACTTAGATATGGGAGGTTAGTTTGAGGAGATGGTAAGGAAGGTCTAGTGAAAATTCATTATTGTTGAAGAGTCTTGGGAATATGTGAAAGGGAAAGGGAAGGAACATTAGATAGGGAGAGGGATGTGTGTGTGTGTATGTGTGTGTGTATGTGTGTGTGTATGTGTGTGTGTGTGTACACTTGTTCAAAAAAGAGATAAAGGGATGGAGAGAGAGAAAATGCATAGGTGGATAGATAAATGCATGGACTTAAGGACGAAAGAAAAGACAAATGCTTGTTATATGCCAAGCACTATCCTGAAGACTGGGGGTACAAATAAAAAAGAAAAGACAATCTCTGTTTTCAAGGAGTTTATATTCTGATACAAGACATGTCAGGAAGGGGCATTCTGGTACAGAAAGTTACAAGAATGTTGGATTAGGGAGATAAAGGAGTATGACGACCTGCACTATCCAGGAATATTGGCAGAGATGATTTGATTGTGCTTCATGACCTCATAATAGGGGAGGGGGAGAAGAAAAGGCACATTTAGCAAGAGAATTGACAAAGATTGTGGAGGGATGACTAATTTGCTGGAGAAAACAGAGGGGGTATAAATCAAGGGCATATTTAAAGACTTGGACTTAACAAGAAGAAGGACCACCTCATTGTCAGGCACTGGGGCAAAGGACAAGAGAGTGGGGAGTTGTCAAAAGATTTTTTTAGCTGAAGAGGGTGGAATAAATTTCCTAGTAAAAGAAGGTAACTTCTTCTGCTGAGAAAAAAGAGGGAGGGGTACATGAAAAGCTTGATAAAAAAAAGGTTTAGAATAATTTCTATAGGGAATAATAGATAGTATAATTTAGGGAGAAAGAAAAAAAGAGAGTCTTGCTACCATGAGGACCCAGTTGATATTGGGTAACATGCATGTTATATAAAATCATCATGGTGTGTGATTTCCTCCAGCATCATTCAGAGCATATATGGAGAAGAGGAGGCAGATAGTGGGATTAATCTAAGGCTAAGGTTTGGCAAAGGTCAAGTAGCAATTAAACAAAAGAATGGAGGACTCAAGAATAGAGCATTTAGAGTTATACAGGTGAATTATTGGATCAAAATAAGAGGGAGGAAAATAAAGCCAGATCAAGGTTAATGGACTAACAAAGAACTGAAAGGTAGAAGGATGTTAATGAGGACAAAGAAAAGGTTTAGTCAGAGTCAGGCATTGGGAGAAACAATGACAGAAGGTTATAGTCAGGGAGGGTAATATTAGGGTTCTTTTATTCAGGACACGGAACACTTGTAGGAAATGGTGAAATCTATTTTGTGACCACCCCCATGTGAGGCTCAGAAGGAGTGATGGGTATAAATCACAGGATTTACAAAACAAGGAGTTTTTATGGGTGTTGAAATGGTCCCAGAGGAGAGGGAACAGATGAAGATGGTAAGCCAGGTGTTAAACTCCTTGAAGGGTTCAGTATAATTTTGGAGATCATGATTTGGATTGGGCAGAACATTTTTATTGAGTGACTTCCAAAAGAGATGTTGCTGAGTGATGAAGAGAGAGCTTGGAATTAGCAGTGGGACATAATATTCTGACTCTTCCACTAGGATCAGTCTGTCAGGGGAACAAATTAATGCACTACTAATGGTTGACTATGGATGAAGTATCTTTAGTCAGGAGCCAAGGTTCAGTGAGGACTTATAGATGGAAGGAGTGTGAGAGAAAGAGGTTAGAATAAAAATTTGTTCATTATGGAATGAGAATCCCATAGGGCATATTGAAAGAGGTTGGAAGGATAAGAATGGGATATGAGCGATGAAGAGTTAAGGAGGATTGGGATGAGATAAAGATGGAGGCTGGGGATAGTTTGCTCCTATATGGTTTGGAATTGATTAACATAATAATAGAGAAAAATGTGGGGTGGAGTCTTGTTAGCCATAGGAGTAAGAGAACTCACAATCTCTAATGGATATCATTGCCTACCAAGAGCTATGGTATAGGACTTTAAGCGCCACCACTTGCTATTGCTCTGTGGGTGGGGCTGGGTTGCACAAGGGAGTAGCAGGGCATGCTATGGACAGGTCCCTAGCTGGCAGAGAGTGCTAGGCATGATCTAGGTCTGGGGTTGGCTTATTCTCCTCTTCCTTGCTCTTCTCTGTCTGCAAGAGAGATGATCATGGCATAGCAGTGGGGATGGCGTTAGTTGTAGGACTTGATTCTTCTGTTCTATTGGACAAAATAATAAGTGATGTGAATCATGGCATCCTCAGACTTATAGAAAAGATGCTACCCGCATTCAGAGGAAGAACTCCAGGAGTGGAAACACAGAAGAAAAACAACTGCTTGAACCACATGGGTTGGGATGTGATTTGGGATGTAGACTTGAAACAACCACACCGATACAACTGTCAATAATATGGAACTAGGTCTTGATCAATGACACATGTAAAATCCAGTGGAAATGCGCGTCGGCTATGGGGAGGGGTTGGGGGGGAGGGGGAGTAAGAACATGAACCATATAACCATGGAAAAATTTTCTAAAAAATAAAATTTAAAAAAATAATGGCACCCTCAGTATGTTTATCATGTTTTCACATGAAACAGAGGGAATAATGTCAACACATTAAAAGAGAGAATCCAGATCCCTATAGGTTTGCATTGATGGAAATCATGGGTTGACAGTAATAAGGAGACATTAAGTAACACTCTGTAAAGTCATAAAGTTGGATCCAAATAATCAGCTTTCCAAAAACTGGATGGGAAAGACATGAACATAGAGAAAATGATTTGGAAAACCCTGATAGTTTTTGAAGACTTTGAGCTTGACGAAAGTCAACAGTATTAGATAGCAAAGACTTTTGGGCCCTGTAAGAAAGGTTGGTGTCTAGAACAAGAGAAGTGAGTGTCTCCCAGAACTCTACCTTGTTACATGGAAGATGGAAGAAGGTCAGATGAGGATCAGTTGAAAGATGGCAGAGATAGGAAGATTTTGGCAATAATTGTCTAACATTTAAGGTAGGCAACTAAAATTGGCTCATAGAAAGAGGGAATTCCACCTCAATAGAAGATTTTAAGCAAGGCCGGCATTAAAAATGTGTAAGAATTGATTTCTGAGGCTTTGGATGTGCTAGACAGATTTTTGAGGTGCCTTCCAACTCCAGAGAGAATGTGTATGTGCGAATAGACACGGAACACATACGTTGGCTTTTATTTTTGGATAATAGGCGAAATTTGATGACAAATTCAAATAGAGAAGAAAGAGAAATTAGAAATTGCCTCATTCTTCTTTAATGGAGGAGACTGAGGCATAGAGAGGTTAGCTGAGCTGCCCAGGGCCATCACTCCTAAGGGACCACGGCAGAATTGAAACACGAATCTTCTTGACTCTAACTCCGGTGCTCTATTCATTATCCCCAGCTGCCTTTTACTTTATGCTTTTTTTTCTAACTTGTTATATTTCTCTCTGCCATGTTTTAGCCACATGTCCGCTGGAGGTGGAAGTTGCTATGACTTGTCTGGGGTCTGTTGATTGTTTATTTACATCTCTGGCCTCCGCTTGAGGCTTCCAGCTTAACTGGAGAGGCTAACGGGCATAGTGGTACAACGAACTACTCCTTACACGTGGATGCTTGGCTGACTGGCAAATCCGCTTCTAGGCGACTAGGTGGTGCCGTTTCAGGATCAACAGTTTAGGTCAGTGATGGGCAAACTTTTTAAAGAGGGGGCCAAGGGAAAGGAAATGCTCCTCTGTCTGTCTGTTTCTAAGGAACCTCTTTTGAAGTTTCATTGTATTGTATCCTACTCACTGTATTCGTCAGATTAGA
>NW_025358792.1:0-3819 GCF_016433145.1 Gracilinanus agilis | reverse complement strand
GTAAAGGCTAGATAAGGAAGTTAAGTGACTTGCCCAGGGCGACCCAGCTACAGAAGGTCTGAGGCTAGATTTGAACCCAGGACCTCCTGTATCTAGGCCTGGCCACCCAGCAGCCCTCCTGTGGTCTGCCTGTAGCCTGGTGCCTCTGGCTCTGGCACAATGATCCGCGTGGGCAGTTTTTTCAGGAGTTCCATTTGAAGACTCCGTGCTGGGCACTTGCAGTCCCTCCTGCGGAGGAGCTGGGAAGGGCTCCGTGGCGCTGCCTCTGTCCCGCCAGCTCGGCTGTCCTTGCCGTCCTCTGGCCTGGAATTGGGGGGCTGCTGCGGCGGGGCGTGGCAGTGGGAATGGCCTGCAGGGCCGCCCTTTGGGTCTGCTCCTGCCTCCTCAGCGAGCACCGAGACTTCCGAGACTTCCACTTTCCCGGGTCCCCGCCGTCTCCTCCCTCTGGCCCTGCTGCTGACTCCCCTGGAGCCGGGCCCCCCGGTGCCCCCCTCGCATTCCTCCTGCGCCCGGTCTTTACAGAGATGCTCTTGGAGCGTTCGCGTTCCTGTGCTGTTCGGTGAGCCCGGCCGCCGCTTTGCCGGCTCATTCTGGCCACGGCCCTTGGGGTTGCCCAGAACAAGGGCCGGCTGTGTCCGAGGATCTTTTTATGGATCCTGCCTGGGCTCCTGGAGGCCTCCCTGGGACTGGGGTTCGGGCCTCCCCTCCTCCTTCTGCTCTCCTTGTGCGAGGGCCGCTCAGGAGCGCAGCTTGTCTTCCTTCCCCGCGTGGCTCCACTTAGGGGGAAGAAGCCTCGGGGAGGGGCTCCCCGGAAAGGGAAGCCTCACTTCCTGGGGGGTCTGGCCTTGCTGAGCTGGCACCCCTGGCCCGGTCGGGGCGTTCTTTACGGGGCCTCCTTGTTCTGGGGATGTTTGTGTAGCCAACTTGGGACTGTGGGGCTTCCCGAGGCCTCCCTGGCCGTCCTGTTCTTGAAGTGGGTCTCCAGCCTCCCGCAGGGGCCCCCGATGGCTCCCCGGACATGACTCGGGCCGGGAAGGCCCAGCCTGCCTCCCCTGACTCACCGCCGTCCCCACAGATGTTCCCAGAGACAGGGAGCGGCCCGAGGCTGGGGGAGGGGGCGGGTGGGCCTTCCGGGGTCACCCCTGCTGGCTTCTGGTCCCCAGCCGGCCGACAGCCGGCACAGCGATCGCAGAGCCCCTTCTGGGGGGCTTCGCCAAGGCGGCAATGCCCGCCCGGTGATGAGATCAAGCTCGTGTCCCCACGAGAGCCGGCTTGTCCCTTATCGGGCTAAGTAGGACAAAGGGAAGAGAGAAGAAGCCCTTGTTGGCCGGAGGGCCGGCCGGGCGGCGCTGACAGCTGTGACTGGCGTGAATGCAGCCAGAGCAGCTGCTCTTTTCAGCCGGGAAGCGTGAATCGGAATAGCCGGGAGACTAAACGGCACCGTCCGTGCGGCCAGGGCCGGAGAGGTGGCCCACGAGGGCCTCCCGAGGGGGGCAAGAAGGGCTGCTCCTCGCTTCCTAGCGAGAAAGACTTTGGGGTGTGGGGAGCCGGTGCCCCAGGAAGGCCCATTTCTGGCGTGGCAGACTCGGGGTGACCCCATGGAGGTTCTCTGGGGGGCTGGCCATTTCCTTCTGCTCGTTTTATGGATGAGGAAATGGAGGCAGACAGGGTGAAGTGACTTGCCCAGGGTCACCGAGCTAGGAAGTGTCTGAAGCCAGATTTGAACCCAGGAAAAGGAGTCTTCCTGACTCCAGGCCTGGCGCTCTGTCTACTACACCACCTAGCTTGGCCCTGTGCCCCCTTATGGCTACAAACCCCCATGCAAAAGTCAGAATTCAAGCCTTATCATAACCCTGCGAAGGAGGCGTTCCATCAAATAGTGTCACCATTTTACAGGTGAGGAAACTGAGTCCAGGGAGGTGACTTTCTCAGGGTCACACAGCTTATCAAGGGAGAGGTGAGATTTGAGGGGTTCCAGCGGTTCTGGGCTCCCCCGTGCCCCGGGTGCCCCTCTACAGGCCTGCCCTCAGAAGCTGGGAGGCAGGAAGGGTCCCGGCGGTTCTGGGTGGTGAGAGAACAGAACAAGCCTCTCGCTCAGCCTCCCCACCTTACAGGGGATGAGTCCAGGCTCTGCACCCATTTTATGTCGGGGTTCGGGTTTTGGCGAGTCTCCTCTCGGGGCAGTGACCCATCAGAAGTCAGTCCTATGTGATAACACATGACAACTAAACTCACAGACGGGGCCCAGGTGGGGGCTGCCATTCCACTCAATGCGGAGCCCCCTGCTTTCCAGGGGGACAGGCCAGAGGGGGAGATGAGGGATGTAGACCTTGCGACTTCTGGCCCCCTTGATGCCCCTGTAGCTTCCCTGGGGATTTGAGGGGTTCAGAGGGTCTGAGGGTCCCAAAGAAGATGGTTTGGCTTGGGTGGGGGTAGACAGGGCGGGGGGCAGCACAAATGGAGGTGTTGTCTCGGGTGGGGACGGCTCCCGACGGGCTGGGGGACCAGAGGCCAGGTGGGGAGCTCCCTCTTCCCTTCTGGGGCCACAAGCTGCAGTGGAAGGGTGGGAGGGGGCAGCAGGCTTGGGGAGCTGAGCTGAGATGGGCCAGAGCTGGAGCAGAGCCCATCTGGGCCCCAAAGCATCCTGGGGGGGCTCATCTTTTCCTGCCTCGAAGGCCCGGAGCTGGCATTTTGCCCTTTCTCTCGCATTTTCCCTCATTAAAAGGGTTTAAATCCAGCCTGGGATACTGAGTCGCTGTGTGACCTGGGAAGTCACTTTACCTCTGCTGCCTTGGTTTTCTCATCTGTAAAATGGGGATAATAACAGAACCAGCCTCCCAAGGCTGTTGTGAGGATCAAAGGGATGCTGTTTGCCTAGTGCCCGGCCTTAGTAGGCTCTCTACAGCCTCGGCTCTCCCTTACTGTTACTGCCTGGGAAGGGCCGGCCCCCTCCTCCTTCATCCGGCTCCCAGGAGGGCAGCCCGGCCGAGCAGGCCCTTCCTTCCTCCCTGCCTGTGGGCTTGGCTCGCACTCAGGTGAGAAGGGGCGCGGGAAGAGCCGGGCTCCAGGTGGAGGCCCCGAGAGGGAAAGCTTCCATTTGGGGTTTAGCGGTTAGTGAGGCTTGTTTGTCTAAGCAGCTGAGAAGGAGAGTGCCGCCAGCTCCTCGCTCAGCGGATCCTGTCCCGGCCCCAGCGTGCCAGCCAACGGGGAAGAAGCCTCGCTGGCATCTGACGGCTGCCCCCAGCCGTGCCCGGCCCCGGCTCCTTCCTCCTCCAAGGCCTTCCCCCCCAGGAATCTCCCCCAAGCCTCCTCTCTGGGGCCTCCCGGGAAGATTGTGGGCACTAAGCCCCCCGCATGCATGCTGGGTGCCAGAAGAGCCCAAGGCGGGCAGCTGGGGAGGGACACCCCACCCAGGCTCTACCCAGGGGCTGATGGGGCAGCCCCGGCTTAGAGCCCAGGCCGTCAGGCTTCCTAGAAAAAGCCTCTGCTGGCTGGGAGGGCATGATCCCCTCCCCGGCCCCCCTTCTTTTTGGCTCCTTTCCCATCTTTATGTCTCCAGTGCTTAAGTGCCCCCTACTGTGGCAGGCAGGGGTCAGCCTCACAAGTCACCAGCCTGGGCACAGGGCTCTGCCCAGAGTGGGCACTGCAGAAATGTTGGTCAAATTAGATTAAATTCTCAGCAACCATCAGAGGTGGAATTGATTAGGAGCGCTCTTTAGCTATTTGTAAATGGTCTGTGGCTCAGAGTTCAATATGCCCTGGAAGTCCAGTATCCTTCCTTTCCCTCCTTCCTTCCTTCCTTCCTTCCTTCCTTCCTTC
>NW_025358791.1:0-3748 GCF_016433145.1 Gracilinanus agilis | reverse complement strand
CTCTCTCTCTCTCTCTCTCTCTCTCTCTCTCTCCCCTCTCTCTCTCATGCTTGCAATCCGTTCAACTTTTTGATAGTGCTAAGATGTGCTAGTGTTAGAAAGATTTTCCTTACCTCAAGTCAGCATTTGTCTTTTTGTAATTTCTACTCATTGTTCTTAACTCTGCCCTCTGGAGCTAATTAGAAGAAATCTAATCCTATTTGCATATAATAGCTCATCAAAGAGTCAACTATCACACTTGTCAAAATGTTCTCATCCAATTTTCATTCTAATTGACCCTCAAAGAGCATGTCCAATCTCTTGCCACTCATTTTCCTCTTCCTGATTCATATTACCTTGTCTGTATACTTTCTCCTAATGAAACATTGAAGAGTATTCCATATTGTGGTGCCTTGCTTGACTTAAGTAGCCCAGGATCACAGGGTCACAGATCTAGAGTCTATTAGTCAAAACTTCTCATTTTACAGATGAGAAAACTAAGAACCAATCTTTTTCTAATATACCTAGAGGTACAGCACTGCTAGAGATTTTTCAGACTTTCTTACCATTTAATAATGAATATAGGGGCAGCTGGGTAGCTTGGTGGATTGAGAGCCAGGCCTAGAGATGGGAGGTCCTAGGTTGAAATCCAGCCTCAGACACTTCCCAGCTGTGTGACCCTGGGCAAGTCACTTGGCCCCCATTGCCCACCCTTACCACTCTTCCACCAAGGAGCCAATACACAGAAGTTAAGGGTTTAAAAAAAATAATGAATATGTTGACTCCACCACCCAACTATCTTACGTACTTTTTTTTAAACAGTACATTCTAGACTTGAAAAATGGTTGACCTTTGGTATTATTCCTGATGAACATGGCTATGCCAAAAGGAGATTTAAATAGAATTTCTATTCAAAGATTCCAATCTTGTCCATTTCCAAAGGTAATGGAGAAGGGATAGAGAGAGGCAGGATAACAGAGGAGATGAATTAAAAAGTAATACTAAGATATGTTTCAGAATTAGGTGTTCAATTTATTTTTCAAAGTAATCAATTGACTTCAACTCTTTCTAAAAAACCTATTATACTACCAATCTGTCTATATAATCTAGAGAGAAATGGATGCTTACAAGATTAGCACTCAATATTATTCTCGAGGAATCTTGTATAATTTTGATGCATACATAGGAAACATTTTATTGAGATAATCAATGTCTTATGTTGTAAGGTTGGAATTTGGACTTTTAGCAAGTTAGTGGGATTTATAGCAGTTAGTAAATGTAAGGTTGGAATGTGGATTTATGGCAATTAGAGAACAACGACCCCTCTGGGCCCCTTCCTGGAAGCAGAGATACCTTGTTATCTAACTTAGCAGCTTAAGTAAACATTCCCGAGCATCTATATAACTGCTGTAATCCTCCCCCCAAGTGAGGCTCCTATTTTGGAGCCATCCTAGCAGCCAGATAGTAATAAAGTGTCTCCTGTGAACTTGCATTATCTCTGAATCTCCATTCTTGGGTCTGCGATTCCAAACCCTAACAATGTCACTAAGACAAAACTCTTTAATAGTCAATGAACAACAACCAATAATGTCTCATACTCCTGTTATCTTTCAGGCAGTTA
The DNA here is from genome assembly GCF_016433145.1 of Gracilinanus agilis. Taxonomy (NCBI): domain Eukaryota; kingdom Metazoa; phylum Chordata; class Mammalia; order Didelphimorphia; family Didelphidae; genus Gracilinanus; species Gracilinanus agilis. The sequence goes on along the minus strand of NW_025358791.1, from coordinate 2,148 downwards.
AATAATTGTAAAGATATGTCTACTGTGGACTATGTCATTTTTAAAATCCTTATTCCTTTTTAATATTTTCACTAAGAATATCCTCATTGCATGCAAAGTTTACTCTTATAAAAATTCATATCAAAGGGAAAGTAGACATATAGGGAAATAACTATTGAAGTTCTATCAATCACTGTCTTTGAAGATCAGTAAGATTTGAGGTTTTTCCCTACACTTTTTATATTTTCTCTACCTACACATAGCTTGTAGATAGAACTCTCAATACTCTTACAATTGTAGGGCCCTAACTTGAATTCCCACTATGTACACTTGGTTGAATTCAGTAACTTTTACTGTCATTGTTTTGTTCAGTGCTCTTTCCAATAATTTCAAAGTACATCTGGCAGGATAATAATAGAATGGTGGCTCAGCTGGCCTGGATGTCAAAAAAACCAAAGTTCTTAAAAATCTTTGCCTTCTGTCTTCATGTCTCTAGTGCCTGGCAGATAGTATATATTTAATAAATACTTACTTGCTTTATGAGCTAAATGATTGATCCAAAAAATTGATTGATTATTCTAACATAATAGAAAATATTTAAAAGTGCTCTTTATTTTTCTGCCTGTACCATATTTTGTTACTCTTCTAAGTATGGAATAACCAGCTGTTAAGAATGATGGGAGAAGATTATAAAACGTAATGAGACCAGACTAGATGAGTTATAACCATGTTGGCAAAGGTGTTGGCATGGGTACCTAGGGTGGCCCTGGAGGAGCTACTCTGCTCCCCCTCTCCAAACTGGTCTAATCCAATATACCAGCAGAGCAGAGAAAAAGCCCTTTCAGGATGGAAAAACCCAAACTCACAGATCCAGCAAACAGAGGAGCAAGTGTGTAGTTTACAAAGAGCATAAAAGGAGAAAAAAATATGAGTAAGCAATAGAAGAAAAAAAGAAATTATAATATATAATTGAAAGCTTCTATGCAGATAAAGAACAAAGAACAGATGGAAGAGAGGAGGACTAAGAAAAAGCAAGCAAAACTTCAAAAACTCAGGCTTTGGAAGAGCTCCAAAAAAGAATTAAAAAACAAATAAGATAGGTTGAAAAAAATTGGTAAAAGAACTTAAAAAGCAAAATATATCATTTGGAAACAGAGGCAAATGAACTAAAATAAGAAAATAGTGTTTTAAAAGCCGGAATTGATCAGCTCAAAAATGAGGTAAAAAAAATTCAAAGATGAAAATAATGACTTACAAAGGAAAACAGATCAAAAGGAAATGGAGGATCAAAAACTTATAGATGAAATTCAGTCTTTAAAAATTAGAACTAAACAATTAGAACATAATGACTTTACAAAGCATCAAGAATCTACAAAACAAAATCAAAAGGATGAAAAAGTAGAAGAAAATGTGAAACACCTCATTGAAAAAAAACAGTTTATCTAGAAAAAAGAACCAGGAGAGACAATTTAAGAGTTACTGGACTACCCAAAGACCATAACCAAAATAAAAAACCTAAACATCATACTACAGGAAATTACCTAAGAAAACTGCCCTGGTATCCTTTTACAAGAGAGTAAAATGGAGATTGAAAGAATCTACAGATCACCATCTACATTAGAACCCCAAATGACAACTCCCAGGAATGTTATAGCCAAGTTTAAGAGCTCTCAGACCAAGGAGAAAATATTACAAACAGCTAGAAAGAAACAATTCAGATATCATGGAGCCACAGTCAGGATCACAAAGGATCTGGAAGCCTTCCCCCCAGAAGGACTAGAAGACTTGGAATATGATATTCCAGAGGGCACGGGAACTGGGTCTACAACCAAGAATCAACTACCCAGCAAAACTGTGTTTATTCTTTCAGGGAAAAGTATGGTTAGTTAATAAAATAAAAGACTTTCAAGCATTCCTGAAGAAAAGATCTGGCATAAACAGAAAATTTGAGGCCCAAATATACAATCCAAGAGAAGCATGAAAAGGTAAATAAGAAAGAGGAAAAATTTAAGGGCTTCAATAAGATCAAATAGCTTATATTCCTATATAGAAAGATGATATCCAAAACTCTTAAAAATGTTATCATTGTCATAGTAGTTAAAATAAGTATACATAGAGGGGATGGTAGTAGCTGATTAGGATGATATGTTTAAATATATATATATATAT
>NW_025358790.1:0-1313 GCF_016433145.1 Gracilinanus agilis | reverse complement strand
AGGAAGGAAGGAAAGGAAGGAAGGAAGGAAGGAAGGAAGGGAAAAAGAAGGAAAGAAAGAAAACTTATTTTAACTAATTTTTTAAAATAAGTTTCTCAATCTATTATTCAGAAAATATAATCATCATATCTAAGGCTCTACCAATTAACTAAAGATTTTTGTAGTTATTGTTAGAATGAGTGTCCTGATATATTATTCAGAAACAATAGTCATCATATACAGGGCTCTACCAGTTCTTTTTCACAATGTATCACCTTGGGAAACGGTAGTTTAGGAACGTAACATTATTTGTCTTAAGACAAGACTATACAGAAAGAGTAAAGTGGTACAGTGATTGCTGCTTAACCTTAAGCTATTCAGTCTGAAAAATCCATAAACATGTTTTTTAAAAACCAACAATAAGAAGGTCCTCATTGGTTTGACTTTTTGTGTTTTCAAGGATCACAAGAGATACTTTAAAAAATCTTCCCCACATTATTTAATAGATCATATTCTTTACCTTTTCTTCAAAAAGCTATACTAGAAATACAGTGCTTCTTCCATGTGCATCCCAAAGGATGAGATTCAGGTGGTTTAGGTGCATCACAAAGGTCCGAAACTGAACAAAGTAGTCCAAGTTAATAGAAAGAAATGTTATATACATTGAGAATGTCCAGTGTAATAAAGCTAATAATTATCTAGGTGGTATTCATTCTAGTAAAGTGATTCTTACCAGACTAAAACTGGGCAAAGATCACAAAAATATTCTTCACTGCAATGTCAAACCTTGACAAGTGGGAAAGCAGAGAAGCAACTATAAAGACAAAGGCACTTATGCAACAGAAGATGTGAAAAAAAGTCCTGTTATACAATTGTAGTTAAACTGATAAAAAATGCAAAATGATGTCCAAATCTATAGAAAATATTTGTGATTGAAGTCAGATACCAGTTGGTTTCTTCAAGAGCAAGCATCTTTAAAATCCCAGAGTAATTTTATAGTCTCACTTCAGCCATAATCAGAACATACTACTTTGATTATCACAAACCCTGGTGTCACACCTCTCTTGAATCCCCAAAGATTTCTAAATGCCGAAAGGCTATTATTGTCTTAAAATATTAGCTGTTATCAGGAAGAAACCCTGATGCTGGAAGAAGCTGACATCCATCTTCTCTGCTCATGGGAAAGTTTACGGAAAATGATGTTCATTTAATGATAAGAAATCTTTTTAGCACTATGGCAGTGATAAAGTGACATGGTTTAGAGAAGAAGAGAGATAGGAAAAGAGGGAAATGTGAGAGAGGGGAGAGAAGAGGAGAGAGAAAGAGAGAGAGAG
>NW_025358789.1:0-1574 GCF_016433145.1 Gracilinanus agilis | reverse complement strand
TCCTCTTTCCTTTCCTTCCTTTCTTTCTTTCTTCAGCAAACTTTAATTAAGCCTTTGCTAGGCTTGCACTATACCATGGAGGAAGATAGGAGGATAAATAAGATACGGATCCTGCCTTTAGTGAGACTTTCACGGCAATTTAAACTCCATGTGTTGGCTTGGTCTTGGCTTGGTCAAAGGCATCGCAGTGGGCCAATGCCTCCAGAAATCTACAAAGTTACTCTTGCCACTGGAAGATAAGAGGAACACAGATATGCAGAAAACATTTGTTATGCCTGTGGGACAAAGACGAAAGATTACCGAACATGCTGTTACGTTAACTAAGTACTGCATGGGTCCTTGTAGGAAACCATGCCCTGGTGGAGAGGATACAAAGAGGCAGGTAATAAAACAGTCATGTTATAATTTCTTTTTTATTCTTTTTCTTTTTTTTCTCCTGTTGACTGTTTTCTGCAATTTGTCAGCCATGTCTCTTGTCCTTCTCAGCTCCAAGAATAAGACAGGCAGAGATATTTTTTTCATCTGGATCCAAAACAGGCAGAGTTAAATTTTAATCAGGCTCAAGGAGATTTATATCCCTTTTCTCATCCATCTGCCTATAAAGGGGGTGGTTTATTGGACATGTTTCTGTTTTTTAAAAGCTGGATCCTAGGAACAAGACCTTACAAGTCATCTGGCTCAACCACTTCTTTGTAAAGATGGGGAAACTGAGACCCACAAACCTTGAATGACTTGTCCAAGACCGTGTAGGTAATAAGTAGAATTTCAGAATAGCCCAATCCATATTTGAACAAGAAACTCCTCCATCTATCCAGCCCTTGCTTGAAAACTTCCACCGAGGAAATGCTCATTGCCTCCTGGGACAACCCTTTCTATTTTCCAAGAGCCCGGATTTTTAGGACCTTTTTTGTACATCCATCCTAAGGCTTCTTTGTGCCTTCCAGCCACCACTCCTCATTCTCCCCCAGAACAGAGTCCTTAAGACAGCCTTCCAGGGGTGGTTTCAGAGAAACCTGCGAGTTGTATGTGAACTGATGAAGAACAAAGAGAGCAGAATCAGGGGAATAATTTATACAATAATAATAGCACTTGGGGAACTCTGATGAACACAATGATCAACCATAATTTCAGAGGACTCATAATGAAACAGGCCACTCACCTCTTAGTAAAGAGAGGATGAATTTGAGTGCAAATTGAGACATATATGTATACATAACCATAGAAACATATACTATGTTCATACACAGAGAGACATGTCTATGTAAATAGAAAATACATATAACAATTATATAAATATTAATAAATTTATTTGCATTAATTAAGAATTGTAATGGTTATTAATAATTATCTACTTTTAAATACACAATATATTAATTCTATGCTACGTGTTATAAATAATAATGTTATATTATATACTGCATATATTTTTAGACGTGGCCAATGTGGAAACTTATTTTATTTGAATATAACTATATGAAACAAGGCTTTGTTTTTCTTGCTTTGTCAGTGAGGGGGGAGGAAAGAAGGCTGAACTTCATTTGAAACCAAAATTAATATATAATATAATATAATAT
>NW_025358788.1:0-3694 GCF_016433145.1 Gracilinanus agilis | reverse complement strand
TCTCTCTCTCTCTCCCTCGACCCCCCTCTCTCTTTTCCTCCTCCTCCTCTCTCTCTGTCTCTCTCTCTCTCTGTCTCCTCTCTCTCCCTCTCTTTGTCTCCTCTCTCTTTCTCTCCCTCTTTCCTCTCTCTCTCTTTACTTCTCTCTCTCCCTCTCTCCTTTCTATTTCTCTTTCTTTCTCTCTCCTCTCTTCTTTCTCCCTCTTTCTTCATTTCTCTCTCTTTCCCTCTCTCTCTCTTCTTCCCCCTCTCTCTCTCTCTCTCTCTCCTGTTCCTCTCTCCTCTCTCTCCCTCTTTCATCTCTTTATTTCTCTCTCTCTCTCCTCTCTCTCTCTCCCTTTATTTCTGTCTCTTTCTCTCTCCTCTCTCTTCTCTTTCTCTCTATTCATTTTTCTCTCTTCTTTCTCTCTCCTCTCTTTCTCTCTTTATTTCTCTCTTTCTCTTTTTTTATTTATCTCTCCCTCTCTTCTCTCTCTTTCTTTCCCTCTTTCCTCTCTTACTTTATTTCTCTCTCCTCTCTCCCCTCCTTTCTCTCTCTCTCTTTCTGTCTGTCTCTCTCCCTCCCGCTCTCTCTCCCCACTCTCCCTCTTCCAGTCTCTCCCCACCCTCAATAACTGTGTGGGTATGGAAGGAGAGTAAAAGGCTATAGGAAAGGGGAAAATGCTAATTATTATAATATGTGTGCACACATAAAATGATTCTATTACATAAGCAGTGTATTACTGAAAGATAGTTTGTTTTTAGTATAAAGAGGATGGGGGAGGTAATTGGGCTCATTATAATCATATATATGGGCTTGGGTTCATACACCAATACTATAATCACAAGTTCTCCCCAAGGGCAGAATTTTAGTAAGACTATAAATACATGATAATAAGAAATTCCATTTGGATAGTGCTTTAGGGTTTACAGAATGCTTTCTTTACAACAGTGTCATAAGGTAGACAGTGCAAGTGTTATTAGTTCCATTTCTACTCATGCTGAAATTAGGATTTAAAGGAACTATGTGACTCAGACGTGATATCACAAAAAAAATGTATCAGCACTGGGATGCCAACTGGGATGCTCTGTCTACTACCTGACTTGGAACAGATGTTGTTCAGATATTTCAATCATGTCCAACTCTTCATGACCCCATTTGGGGTTTTCTTGGCAAATATACTGGAGTAGTTTGCCATTTCCTTCTCTAGTTAATTTTACATATGAAGAAAAGTGAGGCAAAAAGAATTAAGTGACTTGCCAGGATCACACAGCTAGTACCTGAGGTTAGATTTGAACTGAGGAAGATGGGTGTTCTTGACTTCAAGCCTGGAAGTCTCTTCACTCTGCCACCTAAGCTTTCCAAATGGTGCAGGCTTCAATTTATTGCCTCCACAGATATTGCAATTTTTCACAAATTGAAGGCTTTTGGTAACCCTCCACCAAGCAAGTCTGTTGGTGCCCTCTTTCCTACACATTTGTTCACTTTGTATCTCTATGTCAGATTTTGGTAATTCTCATAATTCTTCCATTTTTTCCCCTTATTATTATATCTGTCATGGTGATGCATGATCAATGATCTTTGATGTTACTATTTTGATTATTTTGGCGAGCTACAAACTATATCCATATAAGAGAGTGAATTTAACTGATTAATATTATGTGTGTTTTGACTGTACTAGTAACCAGCTGTTTCCCTATCTCTCTGTCTTAGCTTGGGCCTCCCTTTTCTCTAGGACACAACAATATTAATTAATATTATATAAACTTAGTTAATAATGAATATTACATAAACCTAGTTGATAAAAAATGGTAAAGTTTGAGAGGATTGACTTCAATTTTGAAAAAAAGTTTGATAGGTAAAATCCTATCAAAAAGCATCACAGGCTACAGAGAAATCTTTCATGAAAAGAAAAGTCATTCAATGCCACAATTGTTATTTTTGTCTTATTTTAAGAAATTGCCACAGACCCTCCAAACCTCAGCAATAACTCCTCTGATGAATCATCAGCTATTCATATTGAGGTAAGACTCGACACCAGCCAGTAGATTATGACTCACTAAATGGTCATAGTATGGCTAAAATTCTGAAACAATAAAGTATTTTTAAAGAAAATATACACATTTTTACATATAATACCATTACACACAAAACACACTATAGCATGGTATGAATATAATTTTAATTTGCACAGGGAAACAAAATATATGGTTGATATTTTATTGTGATATCAACTCTATTGTTGGAGGTCTAGAACCAAACCCGAAATATCTACAAGGTATGCCTCTAATATGGTTTTCCTATATTTGAGACAGAACCAGCAACACATATTTATTAATGATCTATTATTCCAAGAACTGTGCCAGAGAGACAGAGATATAAAATTAAAAGTCAATAGCTCTTTTCCATAGGAAGCTTACATTCAATTTGGGGAGATATTAAACACATACTCACATACACTTAAAGAGAGGGATAAGATACTCTGATACTTTAATGGTATCTGACATATATAAAGTACTTAATGAATGCTTATTGACTTAATGAGGTAAGAATGAGTCTAAATCAATCAAAGACTTCAGATTAAGTATGAATAGTTTTTGGATGAAGATTCTAATAGGTAGAAGATTCAGATTGGCTGAGAAAATGTCATTATATATAATTACTCTTCTGTAAAATAGGGAGTTCATACAGAAATGGGTGATGTAGAAATTCTAATCACAGAGCTATTTCAAGGTTCAGGAAATGGAAAGGAGGGAAAGGGACATCTAATACAAAGCTAAAAAGTAGTCCAAGGACATGTAGAAAAAGGAAAAATGAAGTCTTAGCATGGAGATATTAAGGAGGTCCATCAAAGCAGAAGACTTAGGCTTATAATACTAATTGTATTCATCTCTTCAAGGACTGAGAGAAACTCTAAAATCAAATAAAATAGCCTGCCTTTTCTCCCACTGCCCTTCCAGGTATCTATCAACATGGTAATATATGATACTAATTCTTAACACAAATATTTACAGAATGCTTAATTTTTTCTCTTCACCAAAAAAAGATGAACAAAATATAAATTAAGGGAAGAAACCAAACCCATGCTTAAAAGTTGGAATTTTTTACAAGGAGGGACATGGAAGAATTGTTACTGAGTTCCTAAGATTTTATTTAATAAAATTTCCCTAAATGAGCAGAGAGGGAAACCAAATGGACCTAAAGGGTATTTATAATGCCTTCTAGGATTAAAAGAAGTTAATTATTGTATTAGAGTGCCAAACATATATACATATACATATTTATGTTTTGTGTATATATGTAGGTAAATTGTAGGATTTAAATTAATATCCAATGCTTCAAGTATTATATTTTATAAATTTTATTATCAAAATGGAACCACGTAACTAAGTTTTTCTACCTGTTCAAAAAGTCCGCTCTGCCAAAGTCATGACAGGAAGATAAGAGGGCTAGAGACGGCACTCCACAGAATTTATATTCTGGCTATGTCAGCATGTAATGACAGGAAGAGAGTGGGGTGCTGGGAATCTTAATTTTTTTAGGGTAACAGATTCTAATTATACTATTTTTATAGTTATATTTACACTATTATTACACTAATTACATTTCTGCTCCCTTCAGTAATATAAATATATATATATATATACACACACACACACACACAAAAGCGATTCAAAGTATACATATGTGTGCATATATATATATATATATATAT
>NW_025358787.1:0-3085 GCF_016433145.1 Gracilinanus agilis | reverse complement strand
GAGAGAGAGAGAGAGAGAGAGAGAGAGAGAGAGAATGGAGGAAGTGAAGGGAAGAGGGGAAAAGAAAGGAGAGAGGGATCCAGGATGAAGGCTACAAGTGCCAGAGATTTTATACATGATTCTGGAGGTTTTTCCATTTAATTTGATTAAGTGCCCGCTCTGTGTCAGGCCCTGTGCTAAGTACTGGGATATAATAAGAAAAACACTCCCTGCCCTCAAGAAGTTTATAATCTGATGGGGAAAGACAGCAGACAAAAAGAAGCTTATGTCAACCTGGAAAAACACAGAACCACTAAAGTAGTCAGCAAAACCAAATCAATCAGCAAAGGGATAGGTCCATTAATATTCAGCCATCACACAGAGCCAAGTGCTAAATACCACACAGAGTAGAACCCTGGGTGTTCTGGGGACAGTGTCTCTGAGAGGATCACCCTGCTAGATGATTCTCCAAAGAATAATAGAACTTGGAGACTTACATACCTTTGGGGGCTTTACAATGACTACAAGAAAATTGGAAATCCATGAGAGGGTTATCAGGGAGAGGCTGATGCTTTACAATGGATACTAAAGGAAGAGTCCAGCCAAGAATTGGGCTTCCTGGGAGAGGACTTTGATACAATGGGAAAAACTACTAAGAAAAAGGGGTATTTAACATTTGATTCTATCAACTAGTCTCACCTAAACTGGGATCATGAAGTACTTCAAGGTCTATTGTTCAGTCTGAAACATTTGAGTTCTTAGGGGATAGAGGCAAACTTGGGGTTCCCAAAAACCCAGGTGATACTTAAAAGTGGTAAAGGGGAAGAAAACACCCAGTTTGTGGGTATAATGACAGTTGAGTCAATTCAAGGAGTACAGCTAGTGGGAAGTGGTTTGGTGAGGCCTCTAAGACCTTTTTAAATGAAGGCTTCTGGAAAAATTTTGTTACTGATAGAGAATCAATGGAATTTATTGGGAAGTGGGATGGAATATATGGCCAGACTTTTTATATATGTTTGTTTTTTTTTTTTTTTTACTTTTGACAGTTGAGTGGAGGATGGACTAGAAATGGAAGAGAAATTTTAAGAGGGAAGACCAACTAAACACCTATGACAAAAGCATATGACAAAAGATTAAGGCCTGCTAGTGGCAGTATCAGAGGAGAGGAGAAGACATAGATGTTATGAGGGTGGAGATGCACAACAAGGAGGGTTTTGGAATTTGAGAAAGTGAGGACTTGTAGATGACACCTAGGTTGTGAGCCCAGGTACCTGAGAGAATGGTAGAACCCTTGCCAGTAACAAGGACCCCTACTAAAAAAACAACCCAAAATTTCAGTGGCTCCCCAGTGTGCATAGTTGGAATAAAATTCTCACTTTTAAAATACTAGAAACTCACTTTTCCAAACTTAACCCTCACTCCTTCCTAACACAAACCCTCTGCTCCAGTCAGGCCACTTTGTTTACCTATTTCAATTCCTTTTAACCTCTGCTCCTGTTTTTGCTTATGCTATCCCAGAAGCCTTGAATGCCCCACTCTTTTCACCAATCCATACCTTTCAAGTCCCAACATTTCCCATAGAATTTCCTCATTTCCCATGAATATGGGAACAAATAGGCTTAAAGAGCCTTCAAAGGGATTGTTTCTCTAGGGTTAGAGTCCTCTCTCAAAGCTGACTCTGGAACCAAATCTTCATTCATTCTGATAAGCCCTTAGATACAGAAGAGCTAGACGGTAATGGAGAGATAAGTATCTTGACCAAGAGTCATCAGATCACTTGCAAAACAGAGGTTTCTGGGTTAGTGATAAATTCCATAACACAGATTTTAAAATTGCTTGATTGCTTGACAAATGCTTCCTCTGAGACTGCACTGACTCAGATATTACACACACAAAGTCCCACTAAGAACAGCTTCAGGAAGGACCAATATTGCACCAACCATTAAAAAATGTTTTATTGATGTTCTTTTTAAAATGAATATAATTGTCATTTTCCAATGATTCCCCTGACTCCCCAGCAGAACTCTCTCTTGCAGCAAAATGCTGTTAAGCAAAACATTTTTATTCTAGGTCTTTACTACTACCAAAAGAAATGCTTATTTTGCATATATGACAGTTTTCCTCTTTTACATCCTTTGGGTAGAAGTGGATGTGAGAGAACTAATATACAAAATGGTGGACTTCTCTCAAAGGAGCAGTAGTTATGGACATTGTACCCCAATACTATAGAAGTGTTTCAGGCAAACTGTAAGAAAGGAAATTCCTTTGCTCCCTTCTGTCCTTGTGATTCCTAACATTATGGTGAAATAGAATTATCCACAAGAATCCACAAGAATCCACAAGTCACAAGAATGTGAGCCCATGGTTACCAGCCAATGGTGAACTGGGAGAGGAGCATTGCATTAGGGACCATGTAAATAACTGCTTACCTGCTGTCCAGTTGCACTGCCATTTTGAGGGGGCACCCTTTCTCATGAAAGATTAAACTTGCCTCTGCTCTCCTAGGTGGTCTCTGTTGTCTTTAAGCTGTATTCTTTCATGCATTGGGTCAATGCATACATACAGTTTCATGACTTGTAAAGCATCTGCAGCTACAATAGCCAAAGCAACTTATAAATGGTTCCTTGTTCTGACTTCACATTTCCTAAAAGTGTGCCCCAGAGGGATGAAGTAAGTACAATGGATAGAGCACTGGACCAGAGATCAGGAAGACCTGAGTTCAAATATGAACTCAGCCACTCAAAAGCTGTTTTACTTCTCTCTACTTCAGTTTTCTCATATGGAGTATGGAATAGTCTATAACGGAGTAAAAATAGCTATTGTTCTCTTTCAGTCATGTCCGACTTTAAAAAAAAAACAACCCTTACCTTCCATCTTAGAATCAAATCTGTTCTAATTAGTGGGGTTACAAAGAGAAGCATAAGATTGATTCTCCTCTCGATAAGCTCACATTCTAAAAGAAAAGGGCAAGAGTTTTTAACTTGGGGATCATGAACATTTTTAAAAATATATTTGAATAACTATTTCAAAATAATTAGTTTCCTTTGTAATTTATGAAAATAAATTATAAAATAAATTATACAATGTATTTATAATAATGATATAC
>NW_025358786.1:0-3499 GCF_016433145.1 Gracilinanus agilis | reverse complement strand
TGTCTGCCTATCTGTTTCTCCAACTGTTTTCTCAGAGCAGGACCTATAGCACATTCTAGGTTATCTACAGTTACCAGTACATAGTTTTCCTTCCTAAAACACCCCCTGTACATCCTGCTGCTCCTCCTCCACTACTCCCCCAGACTCTGCTAGAGGGGATGCAGACAGTGTAGGAGCAGGACTGAGAGCAGCAGACACATCCTGTCTCCCTGGCTCATTTCTCCTGCAAATCCGCCTCCCTATAGTATCTCTGGTCTGCTCTGCTCTTCCTCCCCCCACCCCAATCTACCCTCTCCTGCCCCCAATAAGACACTGCTTTCCTTATCTCCCAGTTCTGAATTTTTTTTATTCCTCTGCTTCCTGTTTTCTCCATCCCTGCTTAGTTCTAAATGGACCCAGCAGCCACCTTGATAGCTGGGTGTGCCATTTCTTTGTGGTTATAGTTAAAAGTCTGGTTGTGTGTGTGTGTGTATTTCTCCCCTTGGTACAGAGATGAGATTGAGTCCTGTTAGAGCTCACATTAGACTCTGCAGGAAGGAAACAAGCATTTATTAAGTGCCTGCTGTGTACCAGACACCATACTTAGCTCTTTACAAATATCCCAAGTAAGTCTCATGACATCCCTGGGAGACAGAAGCTATTGTTATCCTCATTTTACAACTAAAGAATCCACGTAGAAGTTAAGTCGCTTGCTTGAGTCACACAGCTAATAAGTGTCTGAGGTTAAATTTGAACCCCAGGTCCAGCACTCCACCTAGTTGCCTTTTAGGAGTACTTAAGAGTCAGTGCCATAGGATTTAGAACATAATTTCTGTCTATTTTTTGTTTGCTTGCTTATATATTGTTCCCCCTGCCCCACCCCACCCCCAGCTTAGAATGTGAGCCTTGACGGGATACCCATGATTATTAGGCAGGACCAGGAAGAAGATTCTACAAAGGCAACCTAGAAGGAACGCTGAGCCAGAAGTGATTGTGCATATGAAAGACCCTCTGAGGGGCCGCAGCTCAGCCTCCCTCTGCAGCCCCTCAGGACTTGGTCCTCCTCACTCCAATTCAGCAAGAGATGTAAAGAATTTAAGTGGCCCCAATGGGAGTCTTTTGAATGAACATTCAGTTTGAGCTCAGCAGTCACTAGAAACCTTTTCTATCCATACTGTGAGAGGACAGGAAACCACCCTAGAATATTTGCACATGTCCTGAGTTGGGGGGCAGGGCCCTTCCATTGCATAGGAAGCAGGTTTACCCAAGCTTCCATGTTGGGGATTGCAACAGGCACAACACTGAGCTTACACAGCAGATGGGACTCCCACTGGCCAGTCCCCATGTTACAAAGATTAGAAATGGTAAGAAGGAACAATTTTTCTTCAGAAAAATCCTCTTCTTTCTTAAACTCCTTCCCTTCTCTGGAAAGAAAGAGAGACAGAAATCAAATGAGCTCAACAACAAATAAGGAGACTTCTCTTAAGCCCAGGGGTTCAGTGCCTCAATTTCTCTCACCATTCCATTTTCTTCACTATTCCATTTTTTTTTTAGCAGTTTTTCTGGCTCACCTCTCACTGATGCCCACCATCTTTCAAATGCAGTCTGCAAGGGTCCATAGAAAATCATCCAATACCCAGACCCCTTTGATTGCTCAGACCCCTTTCATCCCAACCCGTTCCTCCTTTCTTCCAAAAGTCTTTCACAAACAATATGTCATCAAGCTGCTGAATTCTGGAAGAAAATATGTTTCTATTCAATCATATCTGACTCTTGGTGACCCCATTTGGGGTTTTGTTGGCAAAGACACGAGTGGTTTGCTATTTCCTTTTCCAGTTCATTTTACAGACAAGGAAACTGAGGCAAACAGAGTCAAATGAACTTGCCCAGGGTCACTCAGCTAGGAAGTATCTGAGAACAGATTTGAACCCAGGTCCTCCCCACTCCAAGCCTAGCTCTCAATCCACTGAGGTACCCAGCTGCACCTAGCTTATTCCTTTTTGAAATAGCTCTAATTTTCAGGATGGTTGTTCTTTCATTGAACCTAAATTTGTCTTTCTGCAAGTTCCCTTAGTTCTTTCTAATGGGGCCACGCAGGGTAACTCAGCCTTTAGTGCAGCCTCTGCCCAGGAAATGGGAGGATCCAGGGGGTTGGCCTTTGTTCTGACCTTATTCTTCTCCTGTAAGGACATTCCAGCCCAACAGCGGCAGATGGATATTTAACTCTTTCATCCTTAGGGGGAGTTCGAGTCCTAGAAAGGTTGCTGTTTGGTGACATGTGTTTGGGGCTTTTCAAAGTTTCTGGAGTTAATGGAAGTAACAGGACTGATTGATTCTCAATGTGAGTAAATGCTTACAGAAAATGGACCTCAGAAATCATCAAATGTTACCAATCAGGGCATGATTTATCATTTTTGTCTAGACTTAAGAAAATGATAGTGAGAATGTTAATAAGGCAAATTAAACTTAAATATCTTTTTATTTTGTTAAATATTTCCCAATGATGTGTAAACTTTTTCAAACATTCTTTTTTTAATTTGAGTTCCAAATTATTTTTTTAACTCACCTTCTAACTTAGAATTAATATTCTTTATTGATTGACAGGTAGATGGGGTTAGGTGACTTGCTCAGAGTCACAGAGTTAGGAAATGTCTGAGACTGAATTTAAACCTGGGACCTCTGTCTCCAGGTCTGGCTCTCTATCCACTGAGCCACTTAGCTGCCCCCTGAGTTCCAAATTCTCTTCTTCCATCCCACTCCTGCCCCTCCTAGAGAAGACAAGCAATATGATATCAATTATACATTGCAGCTTAAACTTGAAAGCATTTTCTTATATACGTTTTCCTACCAAGCTGGTTGTTAAATATTTACCTGCAAAATCATTTCCTTGTTGTTGTTAAACGTGCAAACCAGGTCACAGCTGTGTGAAAGCACAGATAATTCTAAGTTTGTGGTCAGTCTGAAGCTGGTAGGAGGGCTGAGGTCCTCTGAGCTAAAGGGCCAAGGTGGGAATGGGGTAACACACCCTGAAACTTCTATAGCAATCTAGGAGATACAGGGGCCTCTGAGGAAGTAGGGGCAAGATATGTTTGGCTACAGGGAGAATAGAGGACCAGAAAACCTATAAGGCCATCCAAGGGGATAGGATTATGAGTGAGTGGGTGGTCCCTAGAGCTTCTCTTCTCATTAGATCCTTCTCCTTAACAACCCTGGGGAATGAAACTTGAATGGCCCCCTCATATTCTATCAATCATCAGAGCTGGGAATTCACTGGGATAGCAGCATCCTTGGTGGTCACTCTGTGACTCACAAAGGTATTAAAGCTGCCAGAGACATGGACCTGACATAGAACAGGGTCTAGTATATAGACTGAGCTTTCTCAGGCTTCAGTTCCAGGAGTAAACTTCCAGCGTGGGTTACTTCTTCATTGGTACAGTATTTTCATAACTCTCTTTGCCCTGAGATTCACCTAAGCCCAAAACATAATAATATTTTATTTTTATATCTAAGCAAATCTCTC
>NW_025358785.1:0-1074 GCF_016433145.1 Gracilinanus agilis | reverse complement strand
ATTTTTCTCCACATATCAATTAAATCTAATTTTTCTAGGACTTCATTGATTACACTGAGAGTAAGGTTTAAATATTATCTCTTAATGCTCTCTTCCTCTCCTTCTTATAATATTATTTATCCCCTCCCCTTCCCATACCATCTTTGTGTTTAATGGAATATCCTATTTTTCTTATTCACTCAAATATCTCTTGGTGTCCCCTACTATCCCCCCCTCTTTCCCACCCCCCATGTCATCTTAGACCATTTAGTATTCTGTCCTCTCCCTATGAATTATTCTTATGGTTGATATAATAGTGAATATTATAATAGTGAATAGAGTTCACTACAGAGAATTATACATAGCATTTCTCCACATATGAATACAGGTAATTAGATCTTATTTAAGCCCTTAAAGAGTCAAATTTAAAAAATTATGAGTTTTCTTTCTTTCCCCTCCATTTCTTATTTACCTTTTCATGTTTCTCTCGATTTTTGTGGTTGCATATATATCAAACTTTCCATTTAGTCCTGGTCTTTTCCGTGCAAATACTTGGAAATCTTCAATTTTTTTGAATGCCCATACTTTCCCCTGGAAGTATATAGTCAGTTCCGATGGGTAGTTGATCAGTGGCTGAAGGCCCAGCTCTCTTGCCTTTCTGAAAATCGTATTCCAAGCCTTGTAGTCTTTTAGTGTGGAGGCTGCCAGATCCTGTGTGATCCTGATTGATGCTCCTTGATATTTGAATTGTCTCTTTCTGGCTTCTTGTAAGATTTTTTTATTTTACTTGAAAGCTCTTGAATTTGGCTATTATATTCCTAGGTGTTGATTTTTCTGTGTCCAGTGTAGAGGGTGATTTATGGATCCTTTCAATGTCTATATTGCCCTCTTGTTGTAGGACTTCAGGGCAATTTTGCTGAATTATTTCTGTTAGTATGGAGTCCAAGTTTCTAATAATTTCTGCTTTTTCAGGAAGAGCAATAATTCTCAAATTGTCTCTTCTAGACTGGTTTTCTTGGTCTGTCACTTTCTCATTGAGATATTTCATGTTTCCTTCTATTTTATCCGTCCTTTGACTTTGTTTTATTTGTTCTT
>NW_025358784.1:0-4108 GCF_016433145.1 Gracilinanus agilis | reverse complement strand
CTGCTTCCACAGTCGTATACCCGTCTGCACTGGTTCCCCACTCAGGGTTTCAGAGCCTTCGCTCCCGCCTGTGTCCTCCTCCGCCTGCGTCTCTAACTGCACCTGCTGTCCATGTCCACGCTCAGAGTCCGTCTGCATTCCTCAGCTTTTTGGGGTCCCAAATCTTGCTGCTCTCAGGAACAGGCCCTGGAGCTGCCAGTGACTCAATGGGTGCCCCAAACTTGCTCTATTTCTTTTGACCTGGCTTCGGTGCTGCAGGTGGTGTGTGTGTGTGTGTGTGTGTGTGTGTGTGTGTGTGTGTGTGTGTGGTTGCTCATCCCGCGATTTAGTTAGAGTTGTTTCACCCCTTTATAGCATGGAAATGTCCCAATTCCACGTACCTTCCAAGCTGTACCCTGTTGTGGGGTCCCTCTGTTCAACTGGGTTTGTTTTTATGCCCCCTTGAGAAGTCCTGTATGTTTTGGTCAAGAGGTTAAGAGCTGCTTTTTACTCTGCCACCATCTTAGCCCAGAACCCCCCTGGGGACTTTTTCTTAAGGAGTTCTTTGATGGCTTGTTGAATTTCTTTTTCTGATATGGGATTATTTAAATATTTTATTTCTTCTGCTATTAATTTAGACAATTTATATGTTTGTAAATATTCTTCCATATCACTTAGATTGCTATATTTATTGCCATGTAATTGGGCAAAATAGTTTTAATGATTGCTTTGATTTCCTCTTCTTTAGAGGTGAGGTCTCCCTTTTCATCTTTGATAGTGATGATTTGGTTTTCTTCTTTCCTTTTTTTAATTAGATTGACCAGTACTTTGTCAATTTTATTTATTTTTTAAAGCACAAGCTTCTAATTTTATTTACTAATTCAATATTTCTTTTACTTTCATTTTTGTTGATTTCTCCTTTGATTTTTATAATCTCTAATTTAGTTTTTAATTGGGAATTTTTAATTTGTTCCCTTTCCAGTTTTTTGATTTGCATGCCGAGTTCATTGATCTTTGCCCTCTCTAATTTATTAATACCTGCATTCAAGGATATAAATTTCCCCCTGAGTACTGCTTTAGCTGCATCCCACTGATTTTGGTAGGATGCTTCATCATTTTCATTCTCTTCAATTAAGTTATTAATTGTTTCTATGATTTCTTCTTTAACTATCTGATTCTGGAGAATCGCATTATTTAATTACAATTACTTTTTTATTTGTCCATCCATGTGCCCTTACTGATTAATATTTTTATTGCATTGTGATCTGAAAAAATAACATTTATTAGTTCAGCTCTTTTTGCATTTGTTTGCCATGTTTTGATGCCCTAGTACATGATCAGTCTTTATAAATGTTCCATGTGCAGCTGAAAAGAAGGTATATTCCTTTTTGTTCCTATTTATTTTTCTCCACATATCTATTAACTCTAATTTTTCTAGGATTTCATTCACCTCTCTAATCTCTTTCTTATTTATTTTTTTGGTTTGATTTATCTAGATCTAATAGAGGAGTATTTAGATCTCCAACTAGTATGGTTTTACTATTTATTTCCTCCTTGAGCTTTATCAGTTTCTACTCTAGAAATACGGATGCTATACCATTTGGTGAGTACATGTTGAGTACTGTTATTTCCTCATTATCTATACTGCCTTTTATCAGGATGTAATTATCTTCCCTATCTTTTTTAATCAGATCTATTTTTACTTTGGCTTTATGAGAAATCATGATTGCCACTCCTGCCTTCTTTTTCTCATTTGAAGCCCAAAAGATTTTGCTCCAGTCCTTCACTTTAAACCTGTGTATGTCCACCTACCTTATGTGTGTTTCTTGTAGACAACATATGGTAGGATTTTGTTTTCTAATCCACTCTGCTATTTGCTTCTGTTTTATGAGGAAGTACATCCCATTCACATGCAGGGTTATAATTTTCAGCTGTGTATTCCCTAACATTTTGGCATCCTCTCCTAGTTCTACCCCTTTATCTTACTATATTTCCTTTTAAACCAGTGGTTTGTTTTAAATCAATCCCCCTTGTCCCCTCCCTTGGTTTGCTACCCTTTCAACCCAATCTCTTCCCCTCTTACTATTTTTTAAGGCTTAATGAATTCCCTGCCCCCCTCTCTTCCCATACCTTTAAGAACTCCCTACCACAGTGCCCCCCTTGGTTTTTCCCTTCTGGCTTTATCTGTAGGGTAGATAGAATTTGAAATCCCAATGGATCTAGCTACTCTTCCCTCTCAGGATTAATTCTGCTGAGAGTAAGGTTTAAGTATTTCCTATTAATACTCTCTTCCTCTCCTTCTTATAATAGTATTCATCCCCTCCCTTCCCATGCCTTCTTTGTGTGGTATAGATTATCCCATTTTTCTTATTCCTTCAAGTTACTCTTGGTGCCATCTTTTATTCCCACCACACACTTCCCTTCCCATATCATCTTAGATCATTTAGTACTCCGAACTCTCCTTATTACTAATTCTTCTAATTAATATAATAGTAAGTACAATTATTTAGAATTACACATAATATTTCTCCATATAGAAATACAAATAATTTGATCTCATCGAAGCCCTTGAAGAACAATTTAAAGATAAGACTTTTCTTTCTTTCCCCTCTGTTTCTTATTTACCTTTTCATGTTTCTCTTGTTTTTTTTTGTGGTTGAATATCAAACTTTCCACTTAGTACTGGTTTTTTTGTGCAAATACTTGGAAATCTTATATCTTGTTGAATGCCTATACTTTCCCTGGAAGTATATAGTAAGTTTTGATTGGTATGTGATCCTTGGTTGTAGACCCAATTCTCTTGCCTTTCTGAATATCATGTTCCAAGCTTTGTGGTCTTGTAGTGTGGAGGCTGCCAGATTCTGTGTAATCCTGATTGGTGTTCCTTGATATCTGAATTGTCTCTTTCTGGATTCTTGTAATATTTTCTCCTTAACTTGGAAGCTTTTGAATTTGGCTATTACATTCCTGGGAGTTGTCGTCTGAGGATTTATTGTAGAGGGTGATCTATGGATCCTTTCAATGTCTATTTTGCCCTCTTGTTTGAGGACATTGGGGTAGTTTTGTTGGATAATTTCTTGTAATACACTATCTAGGTTTCTATTTTTCTCTAATTTTTCTGGAAGACCAATAATTCTCAGGTTTTCTCTTCTAGAACTGTTTTCTTGATCTATTATATTCTCATTGGGATATTTCATGTTTCCTTCTATTTTGTCAGTCTTTTGACTTTGCTTTATTAATTCTTGCTGTCTTATGAGTTCATTGGCTTCTACTTGCCCAATTATAGCCTTTAAAGGCAGGTTTTCAGCTATAATCTTTTGGTTTTCCTTTTCAATGTAGTGTATCTGGCTCTTCAAGGCTTCAAGCTGGTCATTTCTGGTCTTCAATTTGCTTATCATTTCATTTGATTTCTGAGCCTCACTGTCCAATTGCAAGATTCTGCCTTTTAAACTGTTATTTTCTTGTCAGATCTCTTTCATCTTTCTCATGATCTCAGATTTGAACTCTTCAAGAGTTTGTGACCAATTTTCATTTTTTTGGGGAAGGTTTAGATGTCTTTAATTGTTTCTCCTCCTCTGTTTTCTGGGTTTTTTCTGTGTAGAAGTTATCAAGCATTAGATCTTTTTTCTTGGTCTTGTTTATTTCTTGGGCCTTGCTTGGCACCATTATGCTTTCTCAGTCAGAAGTCTGAGTAAGGCAAATTGATTCTCTTTGTATGGAGTGAGGGAGCAGTTTTTGCCTAAGGCTACTTTGCGAGTCTCCTGGCTTCCACTGTCTGCTAGGCCTTTGCTGTCTCTGGCCCCACTCAGCTCACTCCTATGCCCAAGGTCTGGGCTCCCCAGCCTCCTGGGGTCTCTGATGTAGCTTTTTTCAGGGTCAAGTCCCCCATGGTCCTAGTTGGCTGCCCAGAGCCCTGAAATTGGCCCACGGCTTGCCCCTCCACCTGAGGTTTTCCCCTAGTGTTTGAGTTTTTTGATTTGAAGCTTTTCTAACACTTTAGAAGCCAGACTTCCCCTTAACTTAAATTCTTAGTAAAAGCACCTAAGATTGGCTATCATTATGGCTCATTGTCTGAGAAGGTGCAGGCAAATCAGACCAGGGAAAGACATTTCCCTTGCTCACATATTTA
>NW_025358783.1:0-3139 GCF_016433145.1 Gracilinanus agilis | reverse complement strand
GGAAGAAAGAAAAATGAAATATGTAGAAAATAATGCAACAATTCTGGTAGAGTCCATTGCAAATTTATGTTACACAAATTCTACAGGTCCCTCACTTCTGCTAGGCAATCCAACTATACCTTCGTTGCCAATTCAGCACACCATTCTCCACTCTTCCAAAACTTCTTAGCCCTTCTTAAGCCTCCCATGACTTTCCCTTCTCTGCTCCTTCAGCTGAGCACTTTGTTTCATATTTTACAGAAAATTGAGATCATCCATTGTGAACTCCCTTCTCCCCTCTTCCTCATTTCCTATCACTCATTGCCTTCTACTACTCTCTCCCCCTTCTCCCTTGTCTAGCATAAGGAAGTATCCTTACTCTTTACCAAGGCTAAGCCCTCTACCTGTTTAAGTGATCCCATTCAATCCTGTCTCCTCCAACAGATTTTCTCCCCTGTCATCCCCTGTCAATCTTTTGCTTATTTTCAAACTCTCCCTGTCCACTGGTTCATTCCTTACAACCTACAAACATGCTAGACAATTTGATATGGGTTATACATGTGCAGTCATACAAAGTATATTTTTACTATATCTCTTGAACACAATAGAAAGAGAGAAAAGGGTATGATAGTCCCTGTGGAAGGTAATGCTGAGCTAGGAAAGGATAGGAAAGGCAGTTAGGTGGCACACTAGATAAAGTGCCAGGCCTGGAGTCAGGCAGACTCATCTTCCCAAGTTCAAATCTGGTCTCAGACACTTACTAGTTAGATGACCCTGAGGAAGTCACTTAATCTGCTTTGCCTCAGTTGCCTCATCTGTAAACTGAACTAGAGAAGGAAATAGCAAACCATTGCAATATCTTTGCTAAGAAAACTCCAAATGATGTCACAAAGAGTTGGACACAGCACTAATGATTGAACAAAGGAAAGGGAAAAAAGTTTGGGGATAGGTAATGGGGGAAGGTTTTTTAAGGTGAGAGGAAGAGAGGGGCACTTGGGAGAGGCAGCTTGACTGGTTGCAGGAATGGGGAAGGTACAACATGGGGCTTTGAGTCAAAACCTGTCTCAGACACTAGCTGTGTGACCTCGATCAAGTCACATAATTTCTCTGGGCCTCAGTTTCCTCATCTGTAAAATGAGGGATTTTGGCTTCAGTGACTTCTAAGGTTCTTTCCTGCTTTGCATTTATCTTTTGCTCCTTTTTTCTCCCAAGTTCTGCTGCCACTCTCCAACCTCCTCTCCTGAAGCAGCCTCCTTCCCAGTCCCCCAGGGGGGAATGGGATTGCAGAGAACAGTTAGGTTGGGAACAATGGTCTCCAGACTGCATCAGGGAAGAAACAGTGCCCTCTCAGATGTCACCATCTGGCATATAGCCCCCACTTCCTCGCTCTAGTTAGAGCCCTGTTCTCCAATGATTTGTTTCTGTTCACTTAATCCTTGGATTCTGTGTTCAGCAAGACCAGCGCCGCTTTTGCTGTGGGTCAGGTTGAAGACTCAGAGGATTCTGAGCTGGAAGGGACCTGCGGTGCTTGCCTTTGACATTGAACTTGAGATCACTCCCCTCCTGAGAGGCCATGATTTCCCCCTCTTTTTTCATCTGTTCAATAGAATATTTTGAAAGGGATTCTACAGAGAGATGTACACACATATGGATGTACACAGGCGCACACACAATTGCTTTCTCCACATGGAACCATATGCAATTTTAAGTCGTAGTTTTTGAGTAGTTACGCAGATCATGGATCATAGGCTGTAAAAGTTAGAAGGAATCCTAGGATGTAGAATGTCAGAGCTGGGAGGCTCTTAGACCATAGAATATCAAAGCTGGGAGAGACCTTAGAAAATGGAAATTCAGTGTTGAGAGTTTCTTTAGGATATAGAATGTCAAATCTGGGAGGAACCTCTGAAGATAGAAACAGAGTTGAGAGTTTCCTTAGGACATAGAAACTCGGAGTTGGAAAAGTCCTGAGAGAAGGGAATGGCAGAACTGGGAGAGACCTTAGAAGAACAAAATTACAGGACTGGGAGGGATCTTAGGACATAAAAATTCAGAACTGGAAGAATTCTTAGAAAATAGAATGTTAAAGCTGGGAGGGACCTTAGAAGATAGAAACTCAGTTAAGAGCTTCTTTAGAACAAAGAAATGCAGAGCTGGAAGGGTCCTTAGAAAATAGAATGGCAGAGCTGGGAGAGACCTTAGAAGATAAGATGTCAGGGTTGAGAGTTTCCTTAGGATATAGAATGTCAAATCTGATAGGGTCCTTAGACCATAGAATGTTAGAGCTGAGAGGAACATTAGAAGATAGAAACTCAGAGGTGAGTGTTTTCTTAGGACAAAGAAATGAAGAGCTGGAAGAGTCCTTAAAAAATAGAATGGCAGTTGGGGCAGCTGGGTAGCTCAGTGGATTGAGAATCAGGCCTAGAGACGGGAGGTCCCAGGTTCAAATCTGGCCTCAGACACTTCCCAGCTGTGTAATCCCTGGGCAAGTCACTTGACCCCCATTCCCTACCCTTACCACTCTTCTGCCTTGGAGACTATACACAGTATTGACTGCAAGACACAGTATTGACTCCAAGACAGAAGGTAAGGGGTTTAAAAAAAAAATAGAATGGCAGAACTGGGAGAGACCTTAGAAGATAAAATTACAGGGCTGGGAAGGACCTTAAAACAGAAGATGCCACAAGTTGAAGAGAGCTTCAACCATAGAACGTCCGAGTTGGGAGGGACCTTAGAGCACCTAATATCTGCGCTCCAAAGAACCTTAGAACATCAAAATGTAGAAGTGAAAAAGCAATCTTAAGAGCACTTTACTCAGCCCTTTGATTTTGCAGAAAAGGAAACTGATGCTTAGGGGTGGGGCAGGGCAATCACTCCCCAAAGGGCTTGAACTCGCGTTTCCCTTTTTTGGAGATGTCTCAGAAAGCTTCTCTCCCTTTCCCAGTCCTCTGCCCGTGAATCGAGGAGACCCAAGTGAAAACCACGTGGAGAAAATTGCTCTTAAAATACCAGCAGCTCCTGAGATTGTGGCATCCAGCGTTTTGGCAGCTAATTGCAAGCGCACAGTGAATTCTCAGGTGCCCCCAGATTCCCGGGGTCCTTGCGTCACGTTTATTACCCCGCCTCCCCCCCGCCTCCCCAGGGTCTCACTTAAGTCTGAGTC
>NW_025358782.1:0-2113 GCF_016433145.1 Gracilinanus agilis | reverse complement strand
ATCCTGACTTGGGTTTTTAATTTGGAATTGTGTAAACAATTTCTGATGACCAAAACTCTTAAATATTCAGTCCACCCATAATTTTACTTCTTACACTCTCTAATTTGTTGATATATGCATTCATGGATTTAAATTTTCCCCTGAGAACTTCTTTGGCTGTATTCATATAGATTTTTTTTCCAAACATTTATTAATATTCATTTTTAACATGGTTACATGATTCACGCTCCTCCTTTCCCCTTCACCCCCCGCACACCCACCACCCATGGCCATTGCACATTTCCACTAGTTTTGTCAT
This sequence comes from Gracilinanus agilis, assembly GCF_016433145.1. Taxonomy (NCBI): domain Eukaryota; kingdom Metazoa; phylum Chordata; class Mammalia; order Didelphimorphia; family Didelphidae; genus Gracilinanus; species Gracilinanus agilis. The sequence continues at coordinate 1,815 of NW_025358782.1, read as the reverse complement.
GTGTCCTTGATCAAGACCAATTTCCAAATTGTTGGTAGTTGCATTGGAGTGGTAGTTTCGAGTCCACACCCTCAATCATGTCCACCCCGACCCATGCGTTCAAGCATGTTGTTTTTCTTATATGTTTCCTCTCCGGCAGTCCTTCCTCTGAATGTGGGTAGCTTTCTTTACCATAAATCCCTCAGAATTGTCCTGGGTCACTGTATTGCTGCTGGTACAGAGGTCCATTACATTCAATTTTACCATAGTATATCAGTCTTGGTGTACAATGATCTTCTGGCTCTGCTCCTTTCGCTCTGCATCAGTTCCTGGAGGTCTCTCCAGTTCACCTGGAACTCCTCCAGTTTATTATTCCTTTTAGCACAATAGTATTCCATCACCCACATATAACACAGTTAGTTCAGCCATTCCCCAATTGAAGGACATACCCTCCTTTTCCAATTTGTTGCCACCACAAAAAGCTCAGCTATAAATATTTTCGTACAAGTCTGTTTATCTATGATCTTTTTGGGGTACAAACCCAGCAATGGTATGGCTGGATCAAAGGGCAGGCATTCTTTTATAGCCCTTTGAGCATGATTCCAAATTGCCAGCCAGAATGTTTGGATTAGTTCACAGCTCCACCAGCAATGCATCAATGTCCCAATTTTGCCACATCCCCTCCAGCATTCATTACTCTCCCCTTCTTTCATTTTAGCCAATCTGCTAGGTGTGAGGTGATACCTCAGAGTTGTTTTGATTTGAATTTCTCTAATTATTAGAGATTTGGAACACTTTCTCATGTGCTTATTGATACTTTTGATTTCTTTACCTGAAAATTGCCTATTCATGTCTCTTGCCCATTTATCAATTGGGCAATGGCTTGAGTTTTTATACAATTGCTTTAACTCCTTGTATATTTGAGTAATTAGACCCCTGTCAGAGTTTTTCATTATAAAGATTTTTCCCAATTTGATGTTTCCCTTCTGATTTTGACTACATAGTTTTTGTTTACACAAAATCTTTTTAGTTTAATATAATAAAAACCATTTAATTTACATTTTGTAATTTTCTCTAACTCTTGCTTGGTTTTAAAGTCTTTCCTTTCCCATAGATCTGACAAGTAAACTATTCTGTGTTCACTTAACTTGTTTATAGTTTCTCTCTTTATATTCAAGTCATTCACCCATTCTGAATTTATCTTGGTGTAGGGTGTGAGATTTTGATCTAAACCTAATCTCTCCCATATTGTTTTCCAAATTTCCCAGCAGTTTTGGTCAAATAGTGGATTCATGTCCCAAAAGTTAGTCTCTTTGGGTTTATCATACACTGTCTTGCTGACATCATTAACCCTGAGTCTATTCCACTGATCCTCCCTTCTATCTCTTAGCCAGTACCATATTGATTTAATGACTGCTGCTTTATAGTATAGTTTAATATCTGGTACTACTGGGCCCCCTTCCTTCACATTTTTTTCCATTATTTCCCTTGATATTCTTGATCTTTTGTTATTCCAAATGAAATTTGTTATAGTTTTTCCTAATTCAGTAAAGAAGTTTTTTGATAATTTGATAGGTATGGCGCTTAGTAGGTAAATTAATTTGGGTAGAATTGTCATTTTTATTATGTTAGCTCGTCCTACCCATGAGCAATCAATGGCTTTCCAATTGTTTAGATCCAGTTTTATTTGTTTGGAAAGTATTTTGTGGTTGTTTTCATATAATTGCTGTGTTTGTTTTGGTAGGTATATTCCTAAGTATTTTATATTGTCTAGGGTGATTTTGAATGATGTTTCTCTTTCTACTTCTTGCTGCTCTAGTGTGTTGGAAATGTATA
>NW_025358781.1:0-1446 GCF_016433145.1 Gracilinanus agilis | reverse complement strand
CCTTTCTACCTCTTGCTGCTGTGATGTGTTGGAAATATATAGAAATGTTGATGATTTGTGTGCATTTATTTTGTATCCTGCAACTTTGCTAAAGTTGTTGATTATTTCTACAAGCTTTTTAGTTGATTCTCTAGGATTTTTTAAGTAGACCATCATATCATCTGCAAAGAGTGATAGCTTAGTCTCCTCATTGCCTATTTTGATACCTTCAATTTCTTTTTCTTCTCTAATTGCTACTGCTAGTGTTTCTAGTACAATGTTAAATAATAGAGGTGATAATGGGCATCCTTGTTTCATTCTTGATCTCATTGGGAAAGCTTCTAATTTATCCCCATTGCATATGATGCTTGTTGATGGTTTTAGGTATATACTGTTTATTATTTTCAGGAAAGGTCCTTCTATTCCTATACTTTCCAGTGTTTTCAATAGGAATAGGTGCTGTATTATGTCAAAGGCTTTTCAGCATCTATTGAGATAATCATGTAATTTTTGTTTGTTAGTTTGTTGATATGGTCAATTATGTGAATGGTTTTCCTAATGTTGAACCATCCTTGCATTCCTGGTATAAATCCCACCTGATCATGATGGATAATCCTTTTGATCACTTGCTGGAGTCTCTTTGCTAATATTCTATTTAAGATTTTTGCATCTATGTTCATTAGGGAGATTGGTCTATAGTTTTCTTTCTCTGTTTTTGATCTCCCTGGCTTTGGAATCAGTACAATATTTGTGTCATAAAAGGAATTTTGTAGGGCTCCTTCTTTGCTTATAATATCCAATAATTTGTATAGTATTAGAATTAGTTGCTCTTTGAATGTCTAATAGAATTCACTTGTGAATCCATCAGGTCCTGGTGATTTTTTCTTAGGGAGTTCTTTGATGGCTTGTTCAATTTCTTTTTCTGATATGGGATTATTTAGGTATTCTATTTCTTCTGTTGTTCATATAGACAATTTATATTTTTGTAAATATTCATCCATATCTCCTAGATTGCTAAATTTATTGCCATATAATTGGGCAAAATAGTTTTTAATGATTGCCTTAATTTCTCCTTCATTAGGGGTGAGTTCTCCCTTTTCATCTTTGATACTGTCAATTTGGTTTTCTTCTTTCCTTTTTTTTATTAGATTGACCAGTACTTTGTCTATTTTATCTGTTTTTTTCTAAATACCAGCTTCTAGTCTTATTTATTAATTCAATAGTTATTTTACTTTTGATTTTACTAATTTCTCCCTTGATTTTTAGCATTTCTAATTCACTTTTCATCTGGGGATTTTTAATTTGCTCGCTTTCTAATTTTTTAAGTTGCATGCCCAATTCATTAATCTCTGCCCTCCTTAATTTGTTAATATATGCACTCAAGGATATAAATTTCCCCCTGAGTACTGCCTTGGCCGCATCCCACAGAGTTTGGTAGGATGTCTCATCATTTTCATTCTCTTCAAT
>NW_025358780.1:0-2721 GCF_016433145.1 Gracilinanus agilis | reverse complement strand
TCTCTCTCTCTCTGTCTCTCTCTCTCTCTCCTTTCTCCTTTCTCCCTCCCATTCTTACCATGGATTCAGACAGTTTTAACTCCTGCTTTGCCAGTTAAACCACATTACCTTTCTAACACTCAGTTTTCTTATCTGTAAAATGGGCACAATAACATGCTCATTAGTTCCTGCAATAGGGACACTATAAAAATAGCGCTGTGTTACAGAAAAGTTATTCTTGTTACTCCTACCACTATTATACAGCCCGTCTCCTTCCTTTGCTTTCTGAAGAGCTGAAGCTTTCCTCCTGTGGCTCTTACTTCGGCGATGGCAGATGCGTCTGGCTATGAGCACTTCCCATAATGGTCTTACATCTTTCTGTTAAATGGTTGTGATATGTAGGAGACGGGGGTGATTCATAAGGGTTAGAGCAGATGCCAGCCTTTATTTATTTATTTATTTTTAAAAGCCCTTACCTTCCAACTTAGAATAGATGTTAAATATCAGTTCCAAAGCAGAAGAGTGGTAAAAGCTAGTTGACTGGGATTAAGTGACTTGCCCAGGGTCACACAGCTAGGAAGTGTCTGAAGCCAGATTTGAACCCAGGACCTCCTGTCTCTAGGCCTGGCTATCTATTGAGTCACCTAAGCTGCCCCAGATGTCAGCTTTTAAAAACCAAATTACTCTGTTTCCATAGGGCTGAGCTGCTAGTTGGGTCATCAAACTCAAGAAGCTTTCGGGAAGGCATTTTTCTTTTTTAGCATGTCCATGTCCTTTTCAAAATCTCTCTAATGATGGTTTTGTCCTGTGTTTCCCGGAGTTTTCAGGGATCCGGAGTTCTTTAGCCTCTCCCTCTTCTGATTTTATGTAGCTGCTTGATTTAATATCTAATTTTGTCTAGGAATGAATGAAATAGTTTTCTTCCCCTAATTAAAAAAAAAGTGATTACCTTTGCATCAGGCAGCTCAATGAAAAGAATGCCAGGCATGGAGATGGATTTAAATTTGACCCTTCCATGCTGTGTGACCCTGGACAGGTCACTTAACCCCAATTACCTTGCCCTTACTGCTCTTCTATCTTGGAACCAATACATATTATCGATGCTAAGACAGACCGACTGTAAGGGTTTAGGGAAAAAAAATGATTGCCTTTCCCTGATTGTTGTGCGACTCAGGTCTGAATGTTGCCGAAAATCTGTACAAAGTCCTTGCCTACAACTAGTAAGATCCGTTTCCAATCGTGCTATGAATTTGCGCTGGCACAGAGGGAAACATCCATGTATCCATGCATGAAGCACCTCTAGTGATCCAGCACTGGACCACTGACACATACCAAAGAATGATATCTGCTACCCATCTAGTGCCTGCTATAGGCCAGGCACTGCGCCAACTGCTTGGCAAATATCTCATTTCGCCCTCACAACAGTCCCTGGAGAGGTGCTGCTATTATCTCCATTTGACCATTAAGGAAACTGAGGCAAACTGAGGCCAAGAAACTTGCCCAGGGTCATATAGTTAGTAAGCTTCTGAGGCTGGATTTGCACCTCGGGGCTATCTGTCTGTCTCCTGAGGCACCTTGTTTCAGGGTTACCTTCTCTTCTTGTGGGGCCAGAATATGAAGGGGCACCTCTCACTCCCCCATCCTCTCTGCCAAGATGATTAGCACGAGAGGTCTGACTAGGGCCAGCATTTACATCCCTCTGACCCACACGACGATACATCTGTGGTGCTGGCAGAGCTCCATTTGCCTTTTGTTTTATAAACTTTCCCACCAGGCCTTCAGAATTGCCATAGTCCTCCCAGGGGACACGGAACCCCTGATGGACATCACCCAGGCTGGCATCCGCCCACTGGGCCATCGCCACTCCCCTCACGACATGGCCAGGGAGCTTTGAGGCTGAGGTGCTGCTTGTTTTTATTGCCCTGCTTAATAAGGCTCTCTTTATTTACAATTGATTTTACATAGAAGCAGTCCTAGGGCAAGTCACCATCCTACTACCGTGCTTTTCTATTCAGAGTCCTGTGGATTATTTCACAGGTGGATGAAAAACCTGCTCTCTGCCTCCGAATAAATGGAGGAAGAAATGAACTCATTTTCTGCAGGCTTACTGAAAGCGTTCTCTGAACAACGCCTGGTGCAGGTATGACGGCAGGGACATTGTGGACCTCATCGTATCCCCACACGGCTCTCATTTCTTTTGCTAAGTCTCTATATTTCGAAGCCTTTTTAGTTCCAGAGGGCTTTGTGGTTACGAGTATTCGCTATGGCAATATCTATTTAAAATGTGGTTCTTAAGTGCTTATGGATCAATGTTGTATTTGGGATAATGGCCTCGTGCAGTATTAGAGTTCTTACTGATAGTATGGGAATTTGATGTCTATCAGTCCATGAAAAATAGTGAGCTTCCCATGCATAATTCTTGCCAGCAGGTCATATCTTGCTAAGGTTTCAGAAGGCACTAAAGTTGTACAGCCTTGGTGGTGTGTTACCCAGTTTCTACTACTTCTTTATATAATTTACAGGGTACACTAAGATAGGGGAGCCCTTAAAATTTGTGGTAGCTATGACTTGCTCAATCGTCATCATAAACTTTTACATTTCTCTTCTCTTCTCCTCTCCTCTCCTATCTTCTTCCCTCTGTTCTGCCTTTGTCTTTGTCTCTCTTCTCCCTTCCCTTCCCTCCCCTCCCCTCCTCCTCTCACCCCTCTTCTCTCCTCCTCTCCTCGCCTCTCTCCTCCTCTC
>NW_025358779.1:0-5754 GCF_016433145.1 Gracilinanus agilis | reverse complement strand
GAGAGAGAGAGAGAGAGAGAGAGAGAGAGAGAGAGAGAGAGAGAAACAAACCAACTAATTGAAACAGTGGCTTCCTTGACCACCAGAAATGACCTTTTAAAGCTTTGAATGAACTGTGAGTATAAGTTTCTCTACCTAGACAATCTCATTGACTGACCTATCTTCCAATACCCTTCTTTCATTGGTTTCCAGGAAAAGAACATCAAGCATACATTTTTACATGCTATAAATGGGACTACATAATAGAACTGGAGTGAACTCCTGAGAGAGAAATAAGAACCTGGTCTACATATTTTCCATTTATCCAGTTATTTGTGAGTGAGGCAATGTCTTTTTGTTTTTCTCATGATGGAGAATCAGGAAGAGGAAGGAGGAAAGCAGTAGCCATCATTCTGGTTCCCAGCTGTGATTGCCTCTGGATGCCCTGACATGAGCATTCTCATCACTCTACAGCTTCACAGTAGGTTGGACTTTGCCTGAACCTGGCATTACCTAGACTATTTACTCCAACTGGTGAATGAGGCCTATGGCACATTGCAGATCTCACATTATTTTATTGATGGTTTTTCCTTTCAGTTCCAAGGCAGGATTTCTCATGTCAGACAGAGCTTTTCCATCTGTGACAGTTTGATGTTTTGTGCCATTTTACTAGGGAGCCTCTTTCCCTAAGGAAGAACAACCCATTGTTAGGGCAATCAATGAGCAGGGAATCAGAATACCCTTTTGATTTTAGGAAATCTTAATTTTTTAGTCTTACTTTTTTAGTCTAAAATGCAAAAATCCAATTTTATCTTTACATTGGAATCTGTCATCATTACAACAATAAGAATAATAGGATTAGGGACTGGACTTTTGATTTCAATGGTGTAGAGAATTTTCAAGAGAGTAAACTCTTCCTAACAATAGAGGTCAGTGCCTTCTTTGTAATTTATGATGTTAGAGAGTTTACTAGAGCACTGAATGACCTCTAGGGTCATACAGTCAGTATAAGTCAGAGATTGAACTTAAAACCAGATAGTCCCACTATTTGCTGCTCTCTACCCAAAAGTCCTGGGTTTGAATCTTGACTCTGACACTTGTAATTTTTGAGTGACCTCAAGAAAATAATTTTAAATCTATGGTCCTAGGTTTCCTCAACTATAAGATGAAGGTTTGGTACCAGATGTCCTTTGAGATGACTTCTAGCTCTTGATTTATGATCCCATGTTAATAAATCAACAAGCATTTATTAAACATTTATTTCAACTACTCTGCACCAGACATGTAAAGGCAAAAGTGAATCAGTCTCTCCTCTGAAGGAACCTTTTCTTTTATACTATGCCATTTAGGAGCCAGAGAGACATGACTTTCAGGTAACAAAAGTCTGAGAATGGGAGATTAAAAGGGAAGACCTGGTATTTGTGTCAGGATTTTGGTTCTGGCTCAGGCACTCAACATTGTGATTTTGAATAAGTAATTCCTCCCTTCTGGTACTCTATTGCCTGTTATGTAAAATGATAGTGTTTTTGAATGTCTCTGATGACATGAACATTCTCTGTCCAATGCATTTGGACAGATAATTTCTATTCAATCTGTGGAATTTTTTGAGGATTTATTAGACACATCCATGATGCCAAAGAAGAAACTAGATATTATAATTATCAATGAATAGTAATTGGTACAATTAGCATTTATGCAGCACTTTAAAAATATTATCTCATTTCATTTTAATAACAATCCTGGGAGATAGGTGTGATTATGTTCTGTATATATAGAGAATTTTGTACTTTGTGAACTATGTACTCCAGAATTCTTTTCTGTATTACCCAGCACCCTTTTCCTTTCATTTATAAGCATACTTACATTTTTTTGTTTATAAGTTCTGAAACTAATCCCTCTCTCTCTCTCTCTTCTCTTGAAACTGGGCTAGGTTAGCTAGCTTTTGTTACTTTAGTTATTATTAATAAACTTTATAAAATATAATAGTTATTGCATATTAATTTTAATCTTTACAGTTTCTGTTTTACAAATGAGGAAACTGAAGCAGATAGAAGTTGAATGTCTTATTCAGGTTCACCAAGTTATTAAGTGTCTAAGACTGGATTTGAACTCAGGTGCTCTTATCTCCAATTCCAACACTATACCTTGAGCTGCCAACATGTAAATAGATTTAGGCAGGACTATTTGTTTCTTCTTCCAGCCATTGTTCAGGAATTGAGATGGGAATGCCAATGACTTGATTCACTCAGAGCCTGATTGTTTGGTAAATGACTACTCTTCCATGTCTTATGAAGCATAATTTTCAAAGACCCTGGAAAAGATGGGAAGTGATAGTACCAATATATCCCTGAACCATGGTCATCTTTCCAGGGACTCCAGTTCCTCCTTTCAAAATGTGTTTAGTCCTTGACCCCTTGCATTCTTTACTAAAACTGTCCCAAATTCTAAGTTCCCAACTTGAAGACTCAGACCTCCTGAATCTTTCTGACCTCTGGACCAACTTGACCATCTGAATATTACTCAGACCAAACGACCTGTCTTCTACTCCTTTGGCCCATGCCTCTATTTCCAGTGACCCTTCTCTAGTTTCCCTTCTAATCCATGTTTACAATATCCCAACCACAAGATTACATTTTTGTAAGGTTTATTAAGATAAAAGAATATATACTAGGGGACAGCAGCTCAATGGATTGAGAGCCATGTTCTGGGTTTAAATCTGGCCTCAGCCACTGACTAGCTGTGTGTTCCTGGGCAAGTCACCTAACTTCTATTGCCTTGCCCCTACCAGTCTTCTATACTGGAACTGATACTTGGTCTTGATTCTAAGGCAGAAGGTAAGGGTTTTTAAATAAGAGAATATGACAACTCAGAAATATTACAACAAATGAAGGTAATAAAATTTACTTAGCCCCAGTGTAAATATTTCCTACATTGCTAAACTGTCTTACATTGAAGTTCCTTCAAGCTTTGCCCTGACCATCCTTATTGCTTTTGGGACAGAAGTGATGTCAATATATTAACTCCCTTTATAACCCAGGAGGGAAACAGTGTCTTCTCTCCTGAATATGCTACAGTTTAATTTGATTTGTCCACCTAAACCCTCTGAATTAAAGTTATTGGCTTATTCCTCCAATCCTAAATTTATTCTTAATTAATTGGGAAGCCTCCCTATGGCATTGTGGTCCTGGGATGCTCTTCCTATAGTCCTGTGGTAGCAGTGTGGTACAGTGGAAAGAATACTTGATTTAGAAGGAAAGGATTTGGTTTCAAATCTTGGCTCTGTTCACTTGTATAACCTTGGGCAAGGCACTCAAAAATCTCTGAGCATCAATTTCTTCCCTGAAATGAGGGAGTTGAACTAGATGACTTCTAAGATCTCTTCCAGATCTAAATTTATGATCCCAAGATCCTATGGCCTTCACTTTCCACTACCAAAGATCAATCAATGAAATACAAACATGTACCTGAACTCATGTTCCATCATTTGAAACATCAGTCCACAACCCCTACAAATTTACCCTTTACAGAACCCATTCCCCTGCACTGAGACCATTCTTCTCAAAAAACCAACACAGGGTGGACAGCTAGAAAGTGCAGAGGACAGAGGATTGGGGCTTGATTCAAGAGGATTTATCCTCCCGAGTTCCAATCCCAACTCTGACATTTAACTAGCTGTGTGACCCTAGGCAAGTCACTTCACCCTGTTTGCCTCAACAAAAACAACAACAATCTAGAATTTCATCATTAGATTGTTCATGTTTTCCTTCCTCTCCACCTTCCCCTCTACCCCCCCAATTTGATAACATCCTTCAGGGTAGGTTTTTTTTTCCTTCTAAATATCACTGAGGCTTAGCATAATATTTGGCACTTGATAAGTATTTAATAATGCTCACTGAATATCTCTTCTGAAAACAGAATGGCAGGGAGATGGTTATAAATGAGAATATTTCCCCAAGATTGACTATCTTCATCATCAAACTTACTTCTTCCAAGGCTTCCCAAGAAGGCCTAGGACTGCCCTGCTTTTGGGTCCTTTGATGCTATATGTGGCTACCTGCCTCCATAAGAAACATGGAACAAATTTGACTACATGACATTTTTCGATTACCATTAAGTTACTCAAAAGTCTTACACTAAGGCATTTCTCATTATCACATTAATCATCTTAATAGCTGGCAGCAGCACAGTGCCTTACAGATTCCCAGGAACTTTCCCATATATTATGTCACTTGATTCTCATTGCAACTCCATGAGGTAAGATGGAGAAATATTATCATTCATATTTTATTGATAAGGAACCCGAGGCTCAGAGAGACAAAGGGATTTGCTAAAGGTTACACAGCAAGTTAGTGAAAGAGTTGGAACTTAAAATGTTAGGCTTTCTTCTGAGAGAGTCTAGTGTTTTTTTCAATGATCCCATATTGTTTGCCCTACACTAATTTTTTTTCTCTCTAGGTTTTTGCCTCATCTCTGAAATGAGAGACTAAAGAAATTGATTGGTATATCTAAGTTTCCTTTCAATATAATTAGTTTGATTCCTGTTTTGATTCCATTAAGCATCATTGCTTTGCTTCTCTACATAGAGGACCTTCTTTGGCCCTCTTAGGAACTAGAGTTATATAGAATGTAGTTCATTCATTGATATCTCTGAAATGCATGTATCTATATAAGAAGAATGCCACGAATCTCAGATATTTGATACTATATCTATTCACATTCCAACCATGGTGGCTCCCTATCAAAGTTTAGTCTTTTAAAGGATGACCCAGAAGACCATCAGCAGACTATTCTTCACTCACAGCAATTCTCAGCCTTGGTTCAAGCAAATTCTCTCTGATATGTACCCTGCTTTTGTCAAAAAGGGGCTATTTGATTTAATTCTCCCCACTTTTTCATACCATTATGCCTTCTTCTCATAATATTCTTTTTTGTTGTTCAGTTGTTGTAGTTGGGTCAGATTCTTCATGGTTCAATTTGGGATTTTTTGGGAAAAGATACAAGAGCAGTTTGCCTTTTCCTTCTCCAGTTCATTTTAAAAATGAGGAAACTGAGGCATAGAGAGGTTAAATGACTTTCCTAGGGTCATGCAGGTAGTAAGTATCTGAGGTCAGATTGAAACTGGTCTTCCTGACCCATCTTGTTGCTCTATTCATTATCCTACCTACTTCCAGTATTCTTCGCACATGGATTAACTGTCCTTTCCTACCTGCTTCCTTCTCTCAATACTTGGCGTGCTATCATAACTTTCAAGGTCCCATTCAAGAGCTAACTATTTATGTCTAAAAAGTTACTGAATTGTGCATATTTTTTGATCCAGCAATACCTCTACTGGTTCTATACCTTAAAGAGACCAAAGAATGAGGAAAGAAAGAGTCCTTTTAAAAAATATATTTATAGTAACTCTTTTTGTATTGACATGAAACTGAAATTAAGGGAGTGTTCATCAGTTGGAGAACGGAGCAACAAATTATAGTACATGAAAGTGATGGGATATTTTCATGGCATAAAACATAATGAACTGGATTGTTTTGGAGTAAAGTGAGAAAACCTTTATGAAAACATAGAATGATGTAGTGTGAGGTAAGACCAAAAACAGTTTATACAATCAAGTCCAGAGTCCTAGAGATAAAACATGCCACTTGTCAAAGAATTGATGGAGGAGGCAGCTGGGTGGCTTAGTGGATTGAGAGTCAGGCCCAGAGATGGGAGATCCTGGGTTCAAATACCACTCTTCTGCCTTGGAACCAATACATAGTATTAACTCCAAGATGGAAG
>NW_025358778.1:0-3172 GCF_016433145.1 Gracilinanus agilis | reverse complement strand
GGAAGGAAGGAAGGAAAGAAAGAAGGAAGGAGGGAAGGAAGGAAGGAAGGAAGGAAAGAAAGAAGGAAGGAAGGAAGGAAGGAAGGAAGGAATCTTTTTGGAGAAAAATCTGGCAGTACATGGTAAATTTTACAAAAATAACAATAATTTCTTTATTGGAAATATGCCACAAGGATTATTTATTTTTTAAAAAGTTACATATTCAAAGATTTTCATACAACAACATTCTATGTAATTATAAAGAAATAAAGCTAAACTAAACTAGGACAACTTAAAATATCAAACAATAGTTAAACAAATGGTGATATGTTCATATAATGGAATCCTATAAAGCAAGTATGCAACCCACAAGTAGTCGCGATGGATAGAGCACTGGGCTTGGAACTAGGAAAACTCACCTTCATGAGTTCAGATCTGGCTTCAGACACTTACTAGCTGTTTAACTCTGAGCAAGTCATCTAACTTTGTTTGTCTTGGTTTTCCTAATCTGTAAAATGAGATGGAAAAGGAAATGGCAAACCTCTCCAGTATCTTTGCCAAGAAATCCTAAACATTGGATCACAAAGGGTCAGAAAAAGCTGAAAATGTCAAATTAAGTATGAAAAATTCAAAAAAATCAATCAGTCAACATATATTAAGTATTTACTATGTGCCAGGCACTAGGATAAGCACTGGGAATACAAAGAAAGGCAAAAAATAGTTCTTGCCCTCAAGGAACTTACAATATTATAGACGTTTATGAAATGATGGAAAAATGGAAGGAAAAAAAACACAGAATCAATAGAATTAAATTTGCACTGACCATAAAAGATAATAAGTGAATGAGAATAAATTGATATAGTACTAGTTTTTTAGTTATAAAAATGTATTGCTTTCTTTTGTTTTTACATCAACCACATTTCCAAATATGCCTGTCACACAACTATCCTTTATAATAAAACATTTTTAAAGAAGGGAGAAAAAGTTCCTGAAACCCCACCAAACATCTACCAAGCCCAATATCTGATGGTGTTTTCTACGTCCGTCTTACTCCACCACTTTTGCAGAAAATGGAGGGTGATACATAGCTCTTCTTTAGGGACTAAGCTTGGTCATGGCAATTCTCAGCATTTGGTATTTGTTTTGTTGTTGTCTTCCCAAACAAAGAATCCTAATGAGGATTTAGAGGGAGTGACTAAAAGATTATTATAATATTTTGTGTGTTGAAATTAATTTAAATGCAAATAGTTACTAAGCAAGTTTGGTTGCTTGTACTGATGTTCAGTGTTAAGCTTTTTTTTTTTTTTAAGCTCTTAACTTCTGTGTATTGGCTCCTAGATGGAAGAGTGGTAAGGGTGGGCAATGGGGGTCAAGTGACTTGCCCAGGGTCACACAGCTGGGAAGTGGCTGAGGTCAGGTTTGAACCTAGGACCTCCTGTCTCTAGGCCTGACTCTCAATCCACTGAGCTACCCAGCTGCCCCCCAGTGTTAAGCTTTTAATAAAACTTGTTTTTATTTTTTGTTTTTCATGTACTGAACTTGGATTCAGGGGATCTGAATTCCAATGCTGACTACCCAATACTAGCTATGTGACCTTGGGCAACTCGTGGAAATTCTCTGATCTTTTTTCTTAATCTGGACCTAATCACATTGGCCCTATTTTTCTCATCTAGTGGCTGTGGATCCCGTGAGAAAGTAGAGGGAAAACAATGAGATTTCCTCAATGCATGTTTTCCCTACTTGTATTGTAACACTGTTACCATCCACAAAACTCTGATGACCAAAGGCTTGTGTCACCTTAGACAAGTTCCTGCCCCATTCTGAGCCACAACTTTCTCCTCTGTAAAAGGAAGGGAGTAGATCAGACGATTTTCTAAAGTCTCTTCTTGCTCCATGAGGATATGATCTTACTCATTAAAATAAATGAATGTTTTCAGTGTCAAGTTAACAAGACTTAGGGTGATAGATACAAAAATTCATACCAAGAAGAGTTTGGTTCCTAATAGTGGAAATATTCAGGGCTATACTATCTCTTAGGCAAAGGAGATTGAGTAAGACAAGCACAGAGTCAAGGCCCAAGAAACGTATTATGGGAAGTTCTCCCTGGTGGGGAGAAGGTGGGAGGAATTGGTTAAGAACATGACAGTGGAGGAAGTATTGCCTAAATTGAGCTGGGAAGGAATGAAGAGATTTCAATAGATGGAGGTGGAAAGCATTCACAGATCACAGATATAGACTCAGTGACCTTAGAAGTCATCTAGTTCGGCTCCCTCCCAGATGAGTAAATTAATCAGTAAAGTGATTTGTGGGGCAGGTAGGTGGCAAGTGGTACAGTGGATAGAGAGCCAGGTCTGAAGTCAGGAGGACCTGGATTCAAATCTGACCTCAGATACTTCCTAGTTGTGTGATTCTAGGGAAGTGACTTAACCCTGATTGCCTAGCCCTTGCCATTTTTCTGTCTCAGAACTGATTCAAAGACAGAGGGTAAAGATAAAAAAAAAATGTATTTGCCCAAGGTCAGAAAGGTAGCGAGTCAAAAAGGTAGGATTAGAAATGAACCCAGGATTCAGGACTTCCGGTTAAGATGGCGGCAGAGTAAGGAGCAGCTGCTCGATCTCTCCTGACCGAACCACACAGAACCCCTCAAGGGGAAATAAAAACGAGTCCAGAGGAACGAAGGAACCCCACAACAGGGCGCAGCATTGAAGGTATGCAGAATCGGGGCATTTCCACACTTTAAAGGGGTGAAACAGTTCACACTAAAACACCAGAGGAAGAAGCCCCTCCCCCACCCCCCACACCGCACAAGCCGGTAAACAGGACTGGGGCAACCAGATAATCACTGGCAGCCCCTGAGCCTGTACCTGTGCGCTGCAAGACAAGGGACCCCAGGTGGCTGGGACTCTCCCTGAGCGCCCACGTGGGTGAAGGCACCGCCTCCAGCCGGGACAAAGGCCCCTAAAACTCGGCCTTTCCCAAGCACTGAAGGCATTGCCTCAGGTGTGAATAAAGATCTCCAGCCCACGGACTTTCACTACCTTCTGCGGGGGTGAAAGCAGGGCCTAAGAGCAGCAGCGCAGGCAAAGGCAGTGCCCTAGGCTTGGATAACGATCTCCAGCCCAGGCTTGGACCTCCAGTGAGGACCCGGTGCAGACCTGAGCGTGGCTGTGGAAGCAGCCCCAAAGACTGCTGA
>NW_025358777.1:0-1279 GCF_016433145.1 Gracilinanus agilis | reverse complement strand
ATATATATTACGGCTTCATTTTAGCCCTGCCAGGGATAGCTCTCCCTTGGTAAAACTGTAAATAAAACATGTGAACTATGTCTCTGGCCCTGCCCCACCTTCTTTCTAATGTCACTGCACATTTTCGTCCCATCTGTCAGCATCAGCAAGGCCCTCGACTGGAATGTTCCACTGGGCATATCATCCTCACTCTCCCTACTCGAATTTGCCCATGGCCTCATTCCATCCCTGTCCTAATCTCCTCTTTCCAATACCTTAGCTAGCTAAAGTGATAAATTAATCTAGGCAGGCAGATGTATCAGTGTGTCTAATATGTTCATGGGAGATAGTATGTGTGTTTTAACAGTAACCTCCAAGAAACAGTGTCCTGACCTTACAAAGAAAAGAAGAAAATTCTCCTCATGGTGAGGCTGTTCATTCAGTTCAATTTGACAAACATGTTAAGTATTGACGCTGGAAGCAAGAAGGTGGCCGGGTGGTTAGAGCGCCAGATCTGGAGTCAGGAGGCCTTTTCCTTCCTTTCCAGGCTTCTTAGGCTTAGACCCTCCATGTCTTTCCATGATCAAACAACACGGGCCTTCTCGTGATGCCTCACACACAACCTTCCAACAGACACGTCCATGCCTTATCGCAGGCCTCCCTCGAGGCCTGGAGCATACCAGCTTCTCACCTCCACTTCCTGATTACCTCCAAGATTTGGCCTATAGCCCATGTTTTCAATATTCTATGGTATTCATTTTTGTAAGTGAATAATCTTACAAAACCAAAATCCCAAAACATATCCCCAAATAAAAAATTGAAAAATTGTACACTTTCATCTTCCTTCTGACTCCAACAGTTCTTTCTCTAGAGGTGGAAGGCATTCTTGGTCCTGCGTCTCTCAGCACCTTCCTGAGACACTTTATGGCTGATAGCTAATGTCTCTCACATTTGATCCTATAAAGCTTCTTTAAGGCTAAATTAACCTTAAAAAATGAACTCTGGTACACTTACATAAGGCCACAGAACACAAATATATATAAAACATATAGGGAGAGACTTGGGGCAGGGAAATGAGAAAGCTATTGGAGGATCAGCTAGATAGCTCAATGGATAGAGTGACAGGCCTGGAGATAGGAAGACCTGAATTCAAATATGATCTTGGACAGTTCCTAGCTGCATGACCCAAGGTCCTTTGCCTAGCCTTTGCCCTTTTGTCTTAGGGAGGGAGGAAGAAAAAGAGAGAGAGAAAGAGAGAAAGAGAGAAAGAGAGAAGGAGAGGAGAGAAGGAAGGAAGGGA
>NW_025358776.1:0-7162 GCF_016433145.1 Gracilinanus agilis | reverse complement strand
GTGTCTCTGGACTTATGATTCTTTATCCCAACTTCTCATATGGTAAAATCCAAGTCTAATTCTTTTGTTGGCCTCCCATGGTAGTTTGTACTATAAGAATCACAGCAAAATCTATGCAACATAATTAGACATTCCTAAATTTAAATATTTTGTCAGTTCAGATTTTCCATGTAGGCTTGGAAATTACATCCACTGCTACTGCCTACCCAGGAAAATTAAAGCAGTGAATAATTATCAGCTACTGTCCCCAACAAACAAATGAGCAAAGAAACAGAAAGTTTTCTCCTTGGAGAGGAAATCTAGTTACAGATGAACTAAGGCATGTGAGTTACCTCAAAAGGAACTGGGAGATTTGGGGTGGATTAGGAATCAACCTTTTACCTTCAGAGTAGAAACCAGACTGCCCTGTTTAAAATTTCTCAGCTGCACATAGGACCCCCAAAATGGAAGCCCTACATAATTTCATCAGTAATTCTGTTACCTGTGAGTGACCAGAAATGGAGGACCAAACAAAATTTCTCCAATGAATCATTCCATTTGCTTTTTTCTCCTGAGGTCACTGGAAGATTAAGTATTTGCCCTTGGATGCATAGGGAATAAACATCAGTTGGTGTATTTGAGCTTAGTGCTTTGACTTTTTCCCTGCCACATTCTATATTTTCTGTTTTCACTCCTTCCTTGGAAGTAGTCTTTATCTGTGTTCATCCAGTGTTTAGCACTGAGCCTTGCAGAGTATGTAGGGATCCATTAACTGTTGGTGGAAAGAATAAAGGGGGGGGGGGAAGCAAACATGCGTTCTAGAAATGCCCTATATATTGAATTTCTCCATACCAGGGAAATGGGAAACTGGAGTTTCCTCCGATTATAGCTTATCTCTTAGAAAAGCATACTTCGAAGAATATGTTCAGGAATAAGAATATTCACATTTGCATTCATATAACTGTATGATGTCATGGTCAGGGCACTGAAATTTGAGTTGAGAGTCTTAGTTTTTGAATCCTTCCTGAGACACTGGCAAGGTCATGGGCAAATCACTTTACTGAGAACATTAGCTTCTATATATAAAAAATTGTTGTTGTTTAGTCATTTTCCGTATCCAAGTCTTCATGACCCTATTATAGAGTTTTATTGGCAAAGATAATGGCATGATTTGCCATTATCTTCTCCAGCTCATTTTACCGATGAGGGACTAAAGAAAACAAATTAAGTGATTTGCCCAGTGTCATGCAGCCAAGTAAACGTCTGAGGTTGGATTTGAACTCAGGAAGTTGAGTCTTTTTGGCTCCACATTACCCACTCTATCCAGTGCTCCACTTAGCTATATAAAATAGAAATTCTAGTATTTATGAATTACTTAACTTATAGGGTTATTGGAAATGGCTTTGCAAACCTTAAAGTACTATATACATGTGAAGTTATAGAATTATTTACAGCAAGGATAGCATAATAGACCTTGTCAAATATCCTTGTGGAAATCTAATTATTTGCTGTGTTTATTATGTTCCTTTGACATGATTAGTTTGGTATGAACTGTTTTCAATTAATGTTGGCTCTTTCTATTTTTTTAACTCCTTATGTGCACAGAAACCAACAATGTGCTCTAGAATTTTGCCAGGAACTAAAAATAAAAACAAACAAACAAACAAATTAGTCTATAGTATGCCAGCTCTATCTCTTCTGACCACTATCGCCCCTTAAAAATGAGGACATCTCCCTTTCTTCAGCCCTTCAGTTCTTGAGTTCTTAAAGGCTATGCTGGGTGAGCATAAGTTTTTGCAGACCTACCAAACTGGGAAAGAGTTTGAGCACAAGTCTGATTTTTGAGGACCAGAACAACTAAGTTTGGAGAAGCTCATTACTAGAAGATTGTTGGTAATGAGATCTTCAAATATCACCAAGTGCTCAATTTTTTGGAATTGCAACTTATCTAACTGCCTAAAATGTGAGGTACAGTAGAGGAGTGGAGGGATTAACCCACACTGAGGAAATAAAAAATTTGCAAGTATTGAAATATTAGGTAGATATTTTATCAATGACTTATTGTGATGGATTTTATGACTATTATATATGAAATCTTCTGAGTCCAATGAAATGTAGTTTAAATGTAGAAAACTTATCAGGTGCTCCACAATTACTTGTTGAATAAAGCATATAAATCTTTTAGAAAAATTTTAAGGTTGACTTTTTGAAAAATGACCAGTAGATGGCGAAAAAGACCAACTAAATACAAACTGATAATTGCTTACCATTGTAATCTTAACTTGGAAAATATCCTATCCAATTGAAGGCTTGAGTGTGAAAATGATTCACTTCCATGGGTTTAAAAAAAAAAGAACTTCTTGACTCAATAGAGGCTAAGAAATGTTTGAATACTATGAAAGTTTGTTTTAAAGCATGTCTGACAATGTTATAAACAGATAATCCAATATTAGTGCTGGAAGAAGCTTTAGGAATCATTTAAATCAATCTTCTAATTTTATTAAGAAGTTGAAGTATAGAGGAAGGAGTGACTTTCCCAAGATCATCCTAAAAGGTAACAGAACTAGTTCAAAAATCCAAATGTCAGGCTTGCATTATGGCTTTCCTTCTTCTAGCTATAGTTCAGGAACATACAAAACTAGTGAAAGGGACTAAAAGCAGTGTCAGCTATACCTTTATTTTTTTAAGTGTATATTACATTTAACAAGGTAGAGTAACAAAACCTTTCTGTGTTCCTTTGGAAATGAACACACATTTATTGTGTATTTTAAAAATGTTATAAATTAATGATTAAAAAAATGTCATTCGCTACCTACTAACTCACAGAGCCCTTAATTGAAGCACTTCCTTGTAAAAAAAAGTATAATTCTACAAGATAAATCAACACCTTGGGTATAATTGTACCAGAAAATCTACCTCTTGTCCATCAAGCTCATCAAGACTTAAAAAGAAATTTTTAAAATATTTGTATTACATAATTTCTGAAGTGCATACCCTTCCCCCACCCCCAGGAACCCTACATTATAACAAAGAAAACCAATTAATTTAAAACAAGTCATTTGGAACCAATAATGTTTATTGTCTTTAATTGAAGTTTTGTTTTCCTCTAGGGCTCTAGTTGGAAATCTTATTCTTCTGGTTATCTGATTTATATTAGCTATTTTTCAGTCCAATTCAACAACCATTTAAAAGCATTTACCATATTTAAGGTTTTATATCTGTTCAATAATTCCCCAAATGGTAGGGTGCCCACTTTGTTTTCATTTTTTGTTATAATAAATCCATACTCCTATGAATATTTTGGTGTATATGAGACCTTCCAGTCTGTCTTTTACCTTCTAAGGCAGGGATTGGCAATGTAAGGCTCTTGAGCCATATCTGGCTCCATCTCCCAACTGACCAGTCCAGGCGGAGCCCTAGGATGTGCCCCAGAGGCCCCTTCAGCCCTTGCCCCATATTCCAGCGCCTTCCTCCTTCATCCTCCTCCTTCCACAGGCCTTTATGGCTCTCACGGCCAAAAAGGTTGCCAACCGTTTTTCTAAGGACATATATCCAATATCCCAAATATATTCCTACATTAAAAACGTATATTAGTGCTCTTATCTCACAGGATGCATATATGGAATGTTTGGGGCAGGGAAAGAATCCCTCTGCACTAAAACAACTGAGAAACTTCTCTTTTTTAGCTTCTTCAAGTTTCTCTTATGCCCAGAATTTAAGAAAGCTAAAAAAAGAATACATTAGACCTACCTTAAACTATCCTTAGGGACTAAGTCAGAGGAGAATTTTATTATTGAAACTATAATGGAGTCTTATGGGCAATAACTAATTCCGTTTCTATAGCATCCAAACTGGATCTAATCTATACCACATTTCATTTCATATCGGCTAACTGTTTTACCAGTCAGATCATTGGCCTGTGAGTCAACAAAATTGCTATTATCTCCCTCTGTGGCCTTAGGTAATTCACATCTTTTCTGAGTCTCAAGTTTTCTTTGTCGATAAAATGAACAAGCCAAACTAAATAGTTTCTAAGGCTCCTTGTGGCTATGACATTCTTTAACAACATGACGGCATAAGAAAGGATGTTCTGTTCTATAGAATCTAAGGTTTTTGTTTGTTCCTCTCCCAAACTCTTTATTTTTTTTTGTTTGTTTGCTTAATGTTTCATCTTTGGCTTAAACATTGTGATTATTCAACAAATACTCATAAACTGTTTTTCTAACTTGCTTTTGAGTCAAGAACAAATAATGAATATTTGTTTACTATCTAACTGATTCAGTTATTAATATTGGAGTGAAATTCTCATAAGACATTTAATTAGGTTGCATAAAATGTATCACAGCTTCTGGTTAGGTTTACAAAGTCAAAAATTCCATGAAATGTTTTGAATAAATTATAATCTGCATGGCTCCAAATTGCTAGTTAGTTCCCCCCCCCCCAAACCTCACAAATGACAGATAAGCTGATAAATGGAGGTGCAAAAGAACAGGCCAGTATGATTACTGAATTATGCTAAGTGATTACTGAAGGATTGTGGAGAGCTGAAGAGGGGCCATGTGATAGTCAGATTTTCAAAAAAGAAAAGGTGGTAGCATTTGAAAGCTATAGGTCTATAAGCTTGACTTGGATTTCTGGCACAATTTTAAAATATGTTATTTAACAACTAGTGAAAATGTCAAAAAGGAAGAATTGGTCCCAAAGATAAAGCCTGACTTCATCAAAGATAGGCCAAGTAAGATGAACTTCATTTTTCTTTTTTTGACAGGATTACTAAATTAGTAGATTTGGTAAATTCTAGAGATATAATTTACTGAGATTTTAGGAAAGTATTTCACAAAGTCTCATGATATTTTTTATCATGTAGATGGAGGGATGATGGTATGGGTCAATGGCTTTAGACAAGGTTGAATGGCTGGCTCCAAAGAGTAGTCATTTATGATCTAGTGCCATATTGGCATGTGGTGTCTAATTGAGAGCTCCACAGCTTTAAAGGCCTGATTATAAAGTCTGCAAATGGCACAAAGCTGGAAAGAAGAGCTAACATATTGAATAGATGTTAAAAGACAGTATCTAAAAAGATCCTGACAGGCCTAGACATTGGGTCAAAATGAATAAAATATGGAAGTCGACAAGGATAAATGTAAAGTCTTGTAATTGGACTAAAAAAATGGACTTCTCAAGGGCAAAATAAAGAAAGAATGGCTAAACTATAGTTCATTGAAAAAAAAATCCCTACTGTTTTTGATGGCCTATAAGCTCAAAAGGAGTCAATAATGTGTTATGGCAGTCAAAAAAGCTAATGTTTTAAATATACATATATATATATCTTATTTCATTAAATATTTCCCAATTAATGTAAAAAACTTAATTATATTTTATTTTTTCTAATTACACATACATTTTTTAACAAAAAAATTGAGTTCCAAATTTTTTCCCTCCTTTATTGCCTTCCCTTCTCATTGAGAAGGCAAGCAGTTTGATGTAGGTTATAAATGCTCAATCATGCAAAACATTTTCATATTAGTCACTAACATTCATTTTTTAAAAATTAATTTCCAATTTTCTTCTTTGCCCCTTGAGAAGGCAAGCAATATGATGTCAATCATACTTGTGAAATTATGCAGAACGTTTTGACATTAGCCTTGTTGCAAAAAGAAACCCACACACAAACAAGAAAAAAAAATAAGCTAAAAATGTACATCACTTCTCTCTGGAGTTAGATAGTGTTGTTCATTGATTCATTTGAAATTGCATTGGATCATTGTCTTGATTACAATATTGCTATTACTGTTTACAATGTTTACCTGGTTTTGCTCTTTTAACTTTGTATCAGTTCATATAAATCTTCCCACATTTTCTAAAACTGCCCTGTTTATCATTTCTTATAACACAATTATATGCCATCAGAATAATATACTATAATTTATTTAGCCATTCCCCAATTGATGGGCATCCCCTCAATTTTCCATTCTTTTTTACTACAAAAGAGCTGCTATAAATATTTTTGTACAAACAATACATTTAAGTTACATTCGTGTTGTCTCCTTCCCCCATGAGTTGACAAGCAATTCCAATGGGTTATACATGTATTATCACTCAAATCATATTTCCATATTATTCATTTTTATAAGAAAGTAATCTTATAAAACCAAAACCCCAAGTCATGTACCCAAATAAACATGTGATAAATTGTATGTTTTTATCTGCATTTCTACTCCAACAGTTTTTCTCTAGAGTTGATAGCATTCTTTTTCATAAGTTCTTCAGAATTGTCCTAGATCATTGTGTTTGCTGTTAGCAAAGTCTACTTTGATTGTCCTACAATATTTCAGTCACTCTGTATAATAAATAGCACATCATTCATCATTCCATCCAAAGTATTCCATCATCATCATATACCACAATTTGTTCAGCTATTCCACAAATGAGGGACATCTCTTTAGTTTCCAATTCTTTGCCACCACAAAAAGTGGAACTTTAAATATCCTAACTTACTTATGATATCACTATATTTAAATCTTTTATTCGTTTTTACTTTATCTTGGTAAAAGTGTGAGGGTTAGTAGAGAGTCAGTTAGTTTCTTCCAAACTGCTTTCCAGTTTTCCAATATTTTGGTTAAATGGTGAATTCTTACCTCCAAAACTTGGATCTTTGGGTTTAGCAAATATTAGGTTATCATGGTCCTTTACTACTGAGTACTGTGTACCTAATCTATTCCAATGACACACCAATCTATTTCTTATCTAATACCAGAAAATTTGTATGAAGAGAGGATATTAAAGATGTAAAAAGCTATTAAGATATTAAGAAGAAAGAGGACTGAGAAAAGTTTAAGTTTAATAGTTAAGATCACTTATTAGTAGGACATAGTAATATGGCACTGATGGTCATGTCAATTGTTCTATAAAAGGACAGTTATCTGGTAATAGAATCGAACCAGTGGAAGAAAGCAGGAAGGATTGCATTAGAGAAATAGCACAATGCTTTTAATGACCCCAGATTTCTCCCTGAAGCAAAGCTTCATTTTAAAAATTATAATATATTCCTAATATTCTATAATTCTATAATTTGCAGCTATATATAATCAATGAAATTTCCTTTCTTCTTTGTTTCTTTGTTTCTCCCTCCTTCCCTCCCTTCCTCCTTTTCACTCTTTCCATTCCTCCTTCCCTTCTATCC
>NW_025358775.1:0-2406 GCF_016433145.1 Gracilinanus agilis | reverse complement strand
ATTTATTTGGAATATTTTTCTATGGTTATAGAATTCATATTCTCTCTTCCCCTCTTTCTTCTGCTAAAGTTGATAAACAATTCCATTGACTTGTAAATATATTATTTATCAAAACCTATTTCCATTTTATTCATATTTGTAATAGGGTGATCTTTTCTGAAAAATTAATTAACTTGAAGGTTTTTTTCCATATTTGCATTATTCATTTTCTGTTCCTTCTTTACTCCCCCTCCCAGAGGCAACAAGCAATACACTGAGTTGTACACATGTTGTCACTTGATAACCTATTTTCATATTATTCATTTTTGGTATAGAGTGATTTTTTTTTTAAGCCCTAAGCCTCAAATCACATTCCCATATAGTCATGTGGTAAGTGATGTCATTTTTTTTTTTTCATTTCTCTTTCCATAGTTCTTTCAGAGTGGGTAACATTCTTTTATATAAGTCCTTCAAAAGTGTCTTGGAGTATTGCATTGCTACTACCAGCAAAGTCCATTCCATTGGATTTTTCCACAGTATTTTCCTTTCTGTGTACAGTGTTCTGCCGGTTCTGCTCATTTCACTCTGCAGCAGTTGAATGAGGTCTCCCAGTTCATATACAAAGCCTCCAGATCATCATTTCTTATAGAACAAAAGTATTCCATCACCATGATATAACAAAATTTGTTCAGCCATTCCCCAATCAAAAGACACCCTCTCATTTTCCCATTTTTTGCCACTTTGAAAAAAAACTTTTACAAGTATTTTTCATTATTACCTATTTGGGTTAAAAACCAAGTAGTGTTATAGCTGGAGCAAAGGCCATGCAGTCTTTTAAAGGCTTTTGTGCATAATTCTGCATTAATTTCCAGAATGGTTGGATCAATTCACAACTCTTCCAACAATGTATTAGTGTCCCAATTTTACCACATGCCCTCTAACATTTATTATTTTCCTTTACTTTCATATTGGCCAATCTGCTAGTTGTGAGTGTGTACCTCAGAATTTTTTTGATTTGTTCTTTCATTAGGAGAGATTTAGAATACTTTTTCCTATGCTTATTGATTCTTTATCTGAAATCTGCCTATTCTTGTCCCTTGAACATTTTTCAATTGGGCAATGCCTTGATTTCTTGTACAGTTGACTTCTTTCCTTATATTTTTGGGAAATAAGACCTTTGTTAGAGAGTTTTGTGCTAAAAATTTTTTCCCCACTTTGATGCTTTCCTTCTAGTTTTGGTTTCATTGGATTTGTTTGTACGACCCCTTTTTAATTTAATATAATCAAATGATTCATTTTATATTTTGTAATGTTCTCTATCTCTTGTTTGGTCTTAAATGCCTTCCTTTTGCATAGATCTGTCAGGTATTTTATTCTATGTTTTCCTTATTTATTTATGATTTCACTCTTGATATTTAAGTCTTTTATCCATTTTGAATTATCTTGGTTATAGGGTGTGACATGTTGATCTCAAGCTAATTTTTTCCATACAGTTTTCCAGTTTTCCCAGCGGTTTTTGTCGAATACTGAGTCCTTGTTGCGAAAGCTCAGATCTTTGGGTTCATGGAATACTGGCTTACTGAGATCATTTACCCCAACTCTATTCCATTGACACACTCATCCTTCTTTTTCTTAACCAGTAGCAGATTGATTTTATGTTCACTGCTTCATGGTACAGTTTAAGATCTGGTATTGTTAGACCACCAATCTTCAAATTTTTATCATTAGTTTCCTTTGATATTCTTGAGGTTTTGTTCTTCCAAGTGAACTGTTATAATTTTTTTCTAATTGTATAAAAATGTTTCTCATAAGCTTTGAAAACTCTTGAGAACTTGAAAAAAGCTGGATAAGTTTGGCACTAAATCAGTAAATTAATTTCGGTAGAAACGTCATTTTTATTCTATTACCTCCTCCTACCCATGAGCAATTCATGGTTTTCCAGTTGTTTAGATCTAAATTTAATTGTGTGAAAAGTATTTTATAGATGTTTCCATATAATTCCTGTGTTTGTCTTGGTAAATAAATTCCCAAATATTTTATACTGTTTAGAGTGATTTTAAATGGAGTTTCTCTTTCTAACTCTTGCTGCTGAGTGTTTTTTTTGGAAATATATAGAAATACTGATGATTTATGTGGGTTTATTTTGTACCTTGCAACTTTGCTAAATTTGTTAATATTTCCACTAGCTTTTTAGTTGATTTTTCTAGGATTCTTTAAGCATGCCATCATATCATCTGCAAAGAATGATGCTTTAGTTTTCTCATTGCCTACCTTAATTTCTTTTTCTTCTTTAATTACTACTGCTAGTGTTTCTAGCACAATATTAAATAATAGATGTGATACTAGACATCCTTACTTTACTCTGATCTTATTGGGAAAGCTTCAAACTTGTTCCCATTGCAGATTATACTTCCTGATAGTTTTGTT
>NW_025358774.1:0-2493 GCF_016433145.1 Gracilinanus agilis | reverse complement strand
TAGATAGATAGATAGATAGATAGATAGATAGATAGATAGATAGATAGCCTGATTGATATTACTCTTGGGTCCAATGAGTATCATAAAACCATAAAATACTGAAGTTAAAAAGAATATTAGAGATTATGCAGATCAATCCCATTATTTTACAAATAAGGAAACTGAGGGCCAATAACTTTTCCATGGTCACAGCTAATAGCAGCAAGAACCTTAGCTTTCCTAACTCAAAGTCAGTGTGATTTCTCTTGCAATATTCTGTGAATATGGAATAATATTTAAAGAATAGTTTTTGGAACTGATTTGTATTCATAAAGGGTCCAATTTGGATTTCTTTGTTGACTAAAGAAAAACTCACTTCCATCATATGCAGAACCACCTATTCTAAATGTCATCACAGAACACATACTCTTGAGATGAATGACCCTGCCAGTTATTTACTTAATCTAATCCCATAGACATTTTTTGAACCAGTATTATTTGAAATGACTATTTACACTACCTTAATCCTGTGGAATAATTTTTAAAAGAAATTGAATGTTTGCTGATTCTTTTAATTGATATGAAGTGGTATGTGGAAAAGAATGTTGGACTTACAGTATAGAAGGAACAATACGCTTAGGGTCAGAAAAAACTGAGATTAAGATTCTACCTCTGAGGATCATAGAATTACAAATATCTTGGTTGGGAAGCTGCCAATGAGTTCAACCATTCTGAGTAGTGATTTGGAACCACACCTAAAAAGTCTCTAAATAAGAAATACCTTCAGAATACCACAGTTAGATATATAATCCAAGGACATCAAGAACTGGAGAAAAGAATTCATATTTACAAGAATCTTCATAGTTGGTCATTCATTTAACAAGAACTTATAAAGCATTTAGTATGTGCCAGGCACTGTGCCTGGCACTTGTACCCTTAGGACACAAAGAAAGACAAGGAGTTCATATTTTAATGGGGAAAGCAAATGTTTTATATGCATATAAAACATGTATATACATATATATATAGAAAGAGAGAGAGTAAATGATAGCTAATCTCAAAAGGGAAAGCATTAGCATATGAGAGGACATATAAAACATATATATACATATATATATAGAGAGAGAGAGAGTAAATGATAGCTAATCTCAAAGGGGAAAGCATTAGCATATGAGAGGACTATCAAAGGTCCCCTATAGATAATGAGATTTGAGCTGAATGTTGAAAGAAGCCTAGAAAATCATGAGTTGAATGTGAGATGGCAGAGCTTTCCTGACATGGAGGACAGTCAAATGTGTAAGATTCAGAAATTAGGCCAGTGTGGTTGGATCACAGGGTATATAATATAATAGGGAATAAAGTATCAGAAGCTTGGAAAGGTTGGAGGGAGTCAGGTTATGAAGGGCTTTAAAAGACAAAAAAATTGTATGCACAGCCCTTCTACATTTCCTGCTTAGGCTGAACAGACACTACCCAGGGTTTATATTACCATGTGATTCTGTTCAACCTATGGTCACAGCTCTGAGATTTTAAAGTAAGTAGGTTCAATGACCATAATATTAGATATCCCCCAGATAACATCTCCTTAATTGACATCTATGAGACAGTTATTTATTCTGGGTACTGGTTGAGAGGCAGAGTGGGTAGAGTTCTAGGGACAAATCATACTTTTGGTTTATTAAGTCAGAGATAGATTACAGTCTGCCTAGGGAAAAATGTTCTAAAGCAGATTAGAGAGGAATCCATATTAGCTTCATTGAGACTATTGCTTTGTCTTCCTCCTTTGGTCTAGATTTGCTTGAGGACTGACATTGAGGTATAAATTGAAACATGAGTTTTTTAGATTTCAATGTAACACAGGGCAATGTGAGTTAATGGTTCAGCTTTTCAATAACAGAGAGAAAGAAAACTGCATTATAGAGTACAAGACTCATATTAAGTTGAACAGGTGTTCTCCGTCTTCCTAGCCAATGCCTGACCCAGAGAGTAGGACAAAGTCCCCACACATTAATGAGTCATGTTGTAGTTTCCTACTTGGCCTCATCTATTCATGAGCTTTTCATTCCTAATAAGAATAAATAGGTTTGATGGTTGGCAACAAGTAACCTGAAAAAAGTCTGAGAACTTGGCTTAAGTTTTAAGTTGGATCAAAGAGTATGAATGAATGGATGGATGAATGGATAGATGGCTAGATAGATGAAGATGGGTAGATGGATGAAAATGGATGAATGAAAAAGCATTGATATAGCACTTATTAGACAATTCCTTCATCCAAGGGGTTGAAAATTTAATACAGGAAAGAAACTCATTTAGGAGAGTCCAATTATATGAAAGAAGGAAAGGCCTGTTGAGCCTCAGTTGTAGCTTGAGATCTCTTTATCACTCTAGGGCAAATAGTAAGACCTAGGTACTGAATAAGTGGCAATTTGTACCTTTGAACTACGTTCCCCAGAATTCCTTTATTATTTCCCAGAATTCCTTTTAATCTCTCCACCATGTTGTGTGGTCACATTC
>NW_025358773.1:0-5769 GCF_016433145.1 Gracilinanus agilis | reverse complement strand
GAGAGAGAGAGAGAGAGGACAGAACTTGCGCCATTTGGTGGCCATGAGGAATCCCATCTTTATTAGTGTGGATGCACATTCTACTGCTAATAAGAAGTATTACAAAGAGAAATCGATTGTCCAATTGATGTTTCTAAGTGCCTACTATGTGCCAGGCACTCTGGTAGGAGACGAGGCTAGAAAGAAAAGCAGAATGACGGCTTCCCTAGAGAGATTCACATCCTCCTAGTGCTGTATCCCAGAGAGAGGACATGGAGCCACAAATCGTTACGACTTTCCATGTGCTGGGCTCTGGGGATCCGGACACACGAAGCACTCCAGGCCCTCAGGGAGCGTCTGTTCTCTTGGGAGAGGCAGACCCATACGTAATCCATCCATTAACAACACGTGTCGTCCACATGTATTGGGTACAGACTGCCGAGGGTACAAGACCAAGATGAGGCTCTGCCTTCGAGGAGGAACTGAGCAGAAACTGGGATGAGGCTGTCTGGGCTTTGCCACAGGGTGGCTATTTGTTGAGGGATGAGATCTGGCGTCTGCCCCAAGTACTTTATAAATGCTTGTCAAATCGAATGAATGTTCCTCTTTGTCACTGTGTGCCAGCAGCTGTCGTATCCCCAGAGGGTTGGGGGAGAGCAGGAGGTCTGGGGGGACAGGACTTTGGGACCTGCTATCGCTGTCAATGGGAATATCCTCTGTACTCTGTCAGAGTTGGATGGACTTTAGAGAGCTAGAGGTAACCAGGCAGTACCGTAGTGGATAAAGTGCCAGCACCAGAGTTAGAGAGACCTGAGTTCAAATCTGGCCTCAGACACTTACAAACTGTGTGACCATGGGTAAATCATTTAGTCCTGTTTACCTCAGTTTCCTCATCTGTAAAATGAACTGGAAAAGAAAATGGCAACTCACTATATTATCTTTGACAAGAAAACCTCAAATGGGGTCATGAAGAGTCAAACACGACTGAAATAACTGAACAATAAGAAAGCTTGTCCTGCTGCCTCATTTTACAAAGATGGAAATTTTCAGGGAGGGAAAAGTACATGTCTAAGGTCACTCAGTCAGTTGGTTTTACAAAGCCAGCGCTAGAATCTAGGTCTCTGAGGCTGCCTCCAAGACAGGTGCATTGGACATTGGGACACAAAAGACTGGATCTTTGCAGCAGCTTTCTCCCTCTGGGATCTTTATCTCCAGCATAACAAAGGCTACTAGATGTCTCAGTGATGGGATCTAGAAGACCTGGCTTCAAATTTGTCCTCAGACACTTAATTTTATGATCCTGAATAAGTCACTGAACTTCTATTTGCCTCAGTTTCCTTCTCTATAAAACAGAGATCATAAGGCACCCCCCCCTTCCCAGGGTGGTTGTGAGGACCAAATGAAGTAATAATTATGAAGACCTCAGGAAGACGGGGCCCCGGGCACCGCTGCCCATTGGGGCCGCCTCCTCTCCTCTCGGCTCGGCACTGATCGCCTCATCTCCTAGCTTTGCTCTCCTTGCATTTCAGATGAAATGGGATCCGAGGCATTGTTAGTCTGCCTACATCTGCCATCCATCCCGCCTGCTATTAAAACACCTTCGGCTCATTTAGAGAAGACTCATTTTCCTAATGACCCTAATAGCCATTTGGGGCAGGAGATGGAGATGGATGCGTCTCCCAAGGAAGAGGAGGAGGAGGAGGAGGAAGCTAATTATCATCTCTGGGCATGATTGAGCCACAGCTAGATGGGCGCCCCAGGCTACCTGCTAATTCCTTTTGGCTGGGACATGCCCTGTCTTAGAATTTATCAGTGTCGAGGCCTTCGTGGCTCTTTTCAGGGGATCTTAGATTCAGAGCTGGGAGGCACCTTAGAGATCAGCCAGCCAACTCCCTCGTTTTTACAGATGGGGAAACAGAGGCCCAAAGGGTCGTCTGTGCTAACCCAGAGTAGGCATTTGAATCTTCCCCGTGGGGAGACAAATAGAATGGGAAGGCTCTGGGTTCAGATCGTGATAGAACTGGCTTAAGATGTGCAATAGACAGAGGCCTGAACTCAGTCACTGGACTCAAAGTCAGAAGTACTGCATTCGAGATCTGACTGCCACTTTACAGAGATTTCCTTACAGCCACCTCGAGAAAGAGAGAATATCAATATTGCCACCTGAATTTTACTGAGACACAGAAATGTGTCTCATAACCCTCTGTGCCTCAGTTTCTTTCTCTGTAAAATGCAGATGACAGTACTTACAATCTCTCCTTCCCAAGGGGGCTCTAAGGAAATTTCTATAAATGATAAAGAACTTTATAAACCATCAGACACTTTAAAGGATTTTGTAAACATGCTATAAAAGGAAAGAGATTTTTTTACCCCTTATGGGTAAAAGCTCCTAGCAATGTGATTTGCCTTGGAGATGCCCGCTGGGGACCCTGAGAGCCCTCTCTAACAGAGCCCTCTGAGGCTGGGGACAGAAGGTGGTGTGGGAGGAAGCTCCCTGCTGGACCACCTTGTAGGGCCATCTTGGTTGGGGATTTCTCTGTCCTTCATCCTCTGTCCATCCTCAGGTCTCTTCATGGAGCCTCTTAATGGCTGTGTATTTCCTCTCCCCCAGGGAAGACCTCAGCACCTTGTTCCTGCCTCGCTCCAAAGTCCCCCCGGTCTGCCGGGCAGTGGCCGGCATGGAGGGCAGGTCCCAGCAGGCCTTGAATAGGATCGGTTGTGTGAGGAAGACGTTTTCCAGCAGCTTAGCAGCAGTGAAGAGGAAGGCTGTGTGTGCCCAGATCATTCTCCAGATGGTGAGCTCATGATGGCTGTACCCCAATTCTTCTTCTCCAATCCCTTTCATGGACAGTTCCAGGTAGAGTTGCAGGAAGCAGATGACCATGCTGTGGGAGGCAAGGGGTGCTGGGAAGCTCCCTCCTCATTGCTGTTGAAAAATTCAGCCATGGTTAACTTGGTCACTATGCCTGAAATTCCAGCATTAAGCCTCGTTTTTGAACTAAGTCACCAAAAGTCCCCATTAGAAGAATACCTAATGTTTAGGGGACATTTTCTATGTGGCAGGCCCTCTACTAAGCACTTTACAATTATTATCTCATTTGATCCCCTGGGAGGTAGGTGCTATTATTATCCCCATTTTACAGAAAAGGAAACCTAGGCAGGAAGTGACTAAGTGACTTGCCCAAGGTCACACAGCTAGTTGGAGTTGAACTCTAGTCTTCCTGACTCTCAGCCCAGTGCTCTACCCACTGTCCAGTGGAACACGTTAGCCCCATAACATCTATGAACATTTTATGCTTTATTTTCAGTCACTTAGCATGCCTCTCTCTTCAAGACACAGGATGGGTAAATGCTGAGGAGGGTTAGCAGGAGAGAAATATGTTGAAGAATGGAGTGAATAGACCACTTTACATGGAATCAGTAGGACCTGGGTTTGAATCCTGCCTCAGACACTTACTAGCTATAGGACCCTGATCAAGTCCCTCTACCTCTATCAGCCTCAGTTTCTTCATTTGTAAATTAGGAGATTGGGTTCCATGGTTTCTAAGGTCCCTTCTAACACTAAACCCGTGAGCCAAGAGATTTAGTTTGGATAGCAGGATAACCTTCTCATCTCCAAAGGGAATGGACCACCTGAAGGTGGTGTGTTCTCCATCATTGGCAGACTTTGAGTGAGACACCTAAGTAACACAGTGGCTAGATTACTGGGTTGAGAATCTGGAGAACATGAGTTTAAATCTAGGCTTAGCCACTTAGTAACTACGTGATCCTGGGCACGTTATTTCATCCCTACTTGCCTCAGTGTCCTCAACTGTTAAATGGGGATCATAATAGCACCTACTTCCCAGAGTTGCTGTGATGATCAAATAAGATCATATTTTTAAAGTGCTTTACAAACCAAAAAGGACTTAGACCAACACGGGCTGTTATTATTATTATTAATAGTAATGAGGCTGGGTTAGCTCTAGGAAGGTTTCCTTTCTGAGTCTGGGTTTGACTTGACAGCCCTTGAGGTCCCTCATGACTCACCCTGAGCAGCCTAAGAGTAGCTTCACCCAGTCAATTGTCTACAGTAGACTTCATTTCTGCTTTTTAATACCCTGTTACCTGAACCATGATTAAAGACTCTTACTGCCACCACAATGGAACGACCCCTGGCTTTACTCACCTTTGATTCTTCCTGTGTGACCTTGGAAAAGTCATTCAGCTTCCCTGGACCTCAATTCCTCCCTCTGTAAAACAAAAGGGTTGGGCTAGATGGCTTCTGAGGTTCCATTCAGTTCTTCATCTGTGATACCATGAAGTCTCTACTATGCCCTGGATTCATTGCGTGACATTGGACCAGTCACTTCCTTTCATCTAGACCTCGGTTTGACGGATGAGATTGCCTCTAAGATCTTTCCTAGCTTTCAGGCAATACACCTATTCCCTTATGATCTCATATGATATAAATTGCCAGGGAGCGATTTTCCTGGTCTGTTTTCTTGCACGTCTCTCCATCTCCCCTATCTTATGACTGAACCCCTTAAAGGATATGACTGAAGTTAAAGGATCCCTTCTCATCTTCCCTCCAACCTCTGAATCCTGCAGGGGTTGAACCTCTGTTTTGAAGAGAGAGAACCTTGAATTGATTGTCAGAAGACAGAGTTCTTGTCCCAGACCTGCCTTGACCTGACTATGTGACCTAGGGCAAGTCATGGCTTTGGCTTTTGTCCTCTGTAAAGTGAGATGACTGAACCAGAGATGTCTAATATTTTTTCCAGCTTGGAGCATCTTAGATCTCTTGGTGGGGCTGACTCTTGGTATGTGGTTTTTAGGGATGGAGAGAATAGAGTGGTAAGAATTTGTGAGGTGATCCCAAGGAATTCCCTTCCTGTTGCCCCTTCATTGTGGTCCAGAGCAGGGGCACACTTGTTTGGCGAGAGGGTATCAGTGTAGAGGACTCTGAAGAGTGAAAAAGCAGAGCAGAGACGTCTGGAGAAGGAGGAAGGGAGCTGAGAGTCCAAGCTCCTTGAAGGCAGGGATCCACCAACATCTGTATCTGCGTACCTAGTAGAACAGAGCCTCTCCCTAATCCTTGCTTGCTGCATTGAGTTGCATGCCATCCCCCCTTTCCCCTGGCTAGCTCCCCTATTGAATCACAGCTAGCTCTGACCTCTCTCTGCTTCTCCTGGGCCCTAGGACGCTTTGACCAATGTGATTAAACGGTCCCAGTTACACTTTGTCCATTGCCTGATCCCAAGACCGGGATTGGAGAAAAAAGGAGGGGGCACTGCCCTGGCACCAGCCCAGAGAGATCAGCCCATGGACTTCTCCATCCTGAGGGCCCAGCTCGCTGGGGCTCAGGTCCTGGATGCCCTGAGGCTCCATCGGATTGGTAAGTGGCCGCCATGACGCATTGCCCTTCTGATTCTTTGAAGCCCTTTGAAGCAAGCTCACCGGGTAGATCAGGGGGTTCATCCTGAAAGAGACATTAGAGAACACCAAACTCAGTCTCCTTTTTTTTTACAAACTGGGAAACCGAGGTCCATTCTTCCAATAGATGATAGATTTTTCTCCTAAAGTATAAGCTCCATGATGGCAACAATGCACTTTGGTTCACTTCAACAAAGATTTATTAGATACTTGTTCTAGTCAAGGCAGATCTGGTGCTAGGGATGCAAAACAGCCAATCAGTAATCACTTATTAAATGTGCTGTGTGTGTGTATGTGTGTGTGGTAGCTAGTTGACTCAGTAGACTGAGAGCCAGGCCTAGAGATGGGAAGTCCTGGGTTCAAATCTGGCCTCAG
>NW_025358772.1:0-5826 GCF_016433145.1 Gracilinanus agilis | reverse complement strand
TATCTATCTATCTATCTATCTATCTATCTATCTATCTATCTATCTATGTTGTCTGTCTGTCTATCTGCTCTCCACTTGTGTGCTTTTAAGATTCTCAAGTTCTGCAATCATCATTTCTCCTAACCATCCATATTCTTTACCTTCCTTCCTTGTGGTTTGCACAACACCCCGAATAGTTTGCAAACAACATAAACCAGCCAGAGACTTGCTTTTCTTTTCTCCAAAATCCTTTGTATTATTGTGTGTATTTATAGTTTGTGTTTACTCATCTCTGAACTTGCCTCAAATAGGATGCAAGCTCCTAGATCAGAGGCTTTTCATCTTTATTTTTCCTTTTTAGTCTCATGGACCTCTTTGACAGTATGGTCCCACAGAACCATAGCACTTAATCTACAGGGTTGTTGTGAGCATAGAAGGCACTTAATAAATATTTCTCACTACCTTCCTTTCTCAGAGTCATTGTTTTAAATATATAAAATCAAATATGTAGGATCTAAAGAGAGCATTGAAATAGAGTTGTCAAAATAGTAAAACAAGCAAACAAACAAGTTCACAGACTTTAGATTAAGTATACTTTCTAGGAGGGATAATTGTAGCATTGATTTAGTGATAAAAAAAAGAGAGTGATCTAGCTCAACTTTTTAATTTTACAGTGGCAGCAAAGGGTCTAGAGTGCCTTCCCTCTGTTATTTCCTATTCATCACCTGAGTAGCTCTCTATGTAACTATGAATCTATCCTGTTTGTACATGTTTGGTTGTTGCCTTCTTGAGGTCAGTGACTATCTTTTGTCTGTTCTTATATCCCAATGCTTAGCATAATGCCTGGCACACAGTAGGCACTGAATAAATGTTTTTTGATTGAATATTCTAGGATTTCTTGCAACAAACCTATTTTATTCTAACATACTTTGTATTATTGCTTTTATTTCAAGCACTTTGCACACTGTAGACACTTGACAAATATTTTGATAAAGTTTAGATGCCCTGGCTTTATCGTATCAATCCTCTTTGTCCTTTCCAGATGTACAGCTCTTCTTCTTTGCAGGGTGGTGCATTTCTATACTGATTCACCACTTTTCTGGGGCCTGTAATTTTCTATTAGTTCTCTTTGACAAATTCATTCATTGGTTGTCCCAAATGTAAAATGATCTCTCTGTGGGACTTGTCATTGCTATGACTCTCTCGACTACCTGACTTTTACCGAAATGACTGCATTTAATTTTCCTAGTCCTATCATCTTCTGATCCCATCCAATTTGGCCAGAACATCTAAAATATAATCCTTTAATTCCATTTAGCAAATAGGAATGGAAATCATGAGAAAGGAACAGAAATTGAGATAGAACTGAAGCATTTGGGATATAGAGAAAAATTAAACAAAATTTTGTATTGATCGAGTGCCATCTATGACTATGTATAGGGCAGAGCACAACTCTTTCTTTTCATATGCAAGCTGACAAGTCCTAATGGATAGGGTTGCATAGTGGTTAGAGTGTTAATTCTGGAGTCAAGATATGTTATTAGCTTTTTTGGCCATAGGAAAATCATCCGAGTACTTTCTGACTTGTCTCCTTATTCATAAAATGGTGATAATAATTCACTACTATTTGCCAGGCATTGTCCTAGCGAGGCACTTTACAATTTTTATCACACTTAATCCTCACAACAACCCTGGAAGGAGAGGTGCTATTATTATCACCCCCTTTTATATATGAGGAATCCAAGACAGACAGAGGTTAAAGTGAATTATCTAGAGTCACACAATTAGTATGTGACTGAAATTTGATTTGAACTCAGGTCTTCATGAATCATATGCCATCTAGTTGCCTAATAATATAATAATGGCAATAATGACTCTATTGACAATTTCACAGGGCTGTTATGAGGCTCTATCTGATCAGATAATATAGGTAGAAGTGCTTCCCAAACTTTTTGTTGTTTCTGTTCAATTGTTTCATTTGGGGCCAACTTTTGTGACCCCATCTGGTGTTTTCTTGGCAAAATACTGGAGAGCTTTGCCATTTCCTTCTCCAGTTAATCTTACAGTTGAGGAAACTGAGGCCAAAAGGATTAAGTGACCTGCCCAGGATCGCACAGCTATTAAGTGTGTGAGGCCAGATTTGAACTCCAGAAGAATCTTCCTGGCTCCAGGAATGGTTCTTTATCAACTGTATCAAATAGCTGCCCTCCCAACCTTTAACACACTCTACAAATGTTAGTGTCTTATTATTACTCAAGTACCCATGGGAGCAAGGTGACATAATGGATAGAGCCTTGGACTTGGGTCAGAAACAGTTTGGATCCTGACTCAGTCCATCACTAGCTGTGCTACTCTGGGAAAGTTATTTAACCTTGTTTGGTCTTATTTCTTTATGAGTAAAATTAGGATAGTAATAGCCTCTACCTTTCATGATCGTTGTGAGGCTCAAATTAAATAATATTTCTTAATTAATTAATTAATAATTAATTAATTGAGAATATTTTTCCATGGTTACATCATGATTCATGTTCTTTCCCTCCCCTCTTCACTCCCCTCTCCCATAGCCAACAAGCGATTCCCCTGGGTTTTACATGTATCATTGTGAAATAATGTTTCTAAAGAAATTTGTAAGCCTTAAAGAAATATATATATTTATAAATTGTTATGTTATATAGATATGAATTAGCATTAATATTCATGAAAACAGAGATAGGAATTTTAGCAATAACTTCTCTTTCACAGTTTAACCTTTTATGTACCATGAAGAATCACTAGGTTTTAGAAATCATTTGAAAGTTGTAATAGTTAATATTTGTGTAGCATTTTAAAAAATCTGTGTTCTTATTTCATCAGTGTAAGAAACTTGATATGAGTAACTTCCAATACCCAGTGTAAGAGGGAAATAGGCTTTAAAGCAGAATTTTTTGTGGTTCAGTCTGTTATTCCCTGTCCAATCAGTCCTCCTTCTCCCCTTTCTCTAAACCCAGTAAAATAAAAGTTACCCATAAGACTAGGGAGATGAGCACCTTCTTTCCTATTTGTGGTTACAGAGTTGCTCCAGGTGCCCTGAAAGGCCATCCCTTGACAAGTTAAGGTCATACAGTTAGTGTGGGTCCACGGTGGAATTTGAACACGGGTCTTTTTGATTCTGAAGGCCAGCTCTCTAGCCATTCCACAAAACAGTCTCTCCAAGTGAAAGGAGCAGAAGCAGGAGAACATTATACACAGAGACTGATACACTGTGGTAAAATCGAATGTAATGGACTTCTCTACTAGCAGCAGTGCAATGATCCAGGAAAATTCTGAGGGACTTATGAGAAAGAAGTTATCCACATTCAGAGGAAGAACTGGGAGGAGAAACACAGAATAAAAACAACTGCTTGGTCACATGGGTTGATGGGGATATGATTGGGGATGTAGTCTAAACAATCACCATAGTGCAAATATCAATAATATGAAAATAGTTCCTGATCAACGACACATGTAACACCCAGTGGAATTGCTCATTGGCTATGGGAGGTGGGTGGATGGAGGAGAGAGAAAGAACATGAATCTTGTAACCATGGAAAAATATTCTAAATTAATTAATTAAATAAAAATTAAAAAAAAAACACAGTCTCTCCACAAAGGATCAGCAATATATACTTTCCATATTTAATTTTTTCTTTATAGCAGATATCCCTGTTCGGATTTTACAGATGAAGCAGCTGAGTCTCACTAAGATCTTTCAGTCAGTCAACAGCATTTATTCACCACTTAATAAGTTTAAGGTACTAAAAAGGCAGGAACAGCCTCTGCTCTCAAAGAGTTCACCTTCTGTGGGGGGAAAGCAACATGTGAGCTGTTGTTCAGTTGTGTCTCCCTCTTTGTGACTTTATTTGGGTTTTTCTCGACAAAAATACTGGAGTGGTTTGCCATTTCCTTCTCCAGCTCATTTTATAGAGGAAACTGAGGAAAATAGCATTAGATGATTTGTCCAGGGTCAGCTGGCTAGTATGTGCTTGAGACCATATTTGAACTCAGGGCTTGCTGACTTCAGGCCTGGCGCTCTGTCCCCTTTGCCACCCAGTCCAGTAACACACAACTCATGAGAATCTGAGGTGTGAATAAAACCTAGGTCTGTCTTGACTCTAAGTTTAAGTCCATTAATCAATATTAAGCAAAGAATTTATAAAATACCTTGCAAACCTTACCGCACTCTATAAATGCTGTTCTTCCCCATTCTCTTGTCTATCCTCTGGCTTCTAATCTCTGCCTATAAGATTCCAAAATGTGCGTAAGTGGCTACATAGAGCAATCTTTTGGGCACACATTTCCACTGGGTGTTTGTGTGACACACAGGCTAGTTAGGGGAAAAATACTTTGCTGTGTAGCTTTCCCAAATACACATTTGCCCTGTATTTTAAGTCCTTGGCACCCAGCAAAGCTGGAAAGGTCTCTTCTCCTCGGTCCTCTGTCTGGCCTCCCCCTCTCCTCACCATGCCCAGATGACCAGATGAATCAAATAGATATCGACAGTGCACATCCATTAAAAAGAAAAACCCCAAATCCTTATCTTCCATCTTAGAATCAATTCTATGTATTTATTCTAGGGCAGAAGAGCAGTGAGGTCTAGGCCATTGGGGTTAAGTGACTTATCCAAGATCACACAGCTAGGAAGTGTCTGAGGTCAGATTTGAACCCAAGATGTCCCATCTCTAGGCCTGGTTCTCAATCCACTTAGCCACCTAGCTGCCCCCCCCCCCCCCGCACACTCATTTTTAAAGAGACCAAATGAACATTTAGGATTCTCAGTCTTTTTTCTCCACCTTCCCTTCCTGCTCTACCCGCTGCCCTCCCCACTTCCTCCACCAACTAACTTCTTCTGAGGATGGCACTCTCCAGGAAATGATGATTAATTTAGCAGATTCGAAGTGTCATACTCCTTTAAGCAAGCATCACGAATTAAAGAAAATACCCCTCTAGCTAGAGCTGCTCAAATCTTTTTCAAGAAGTCAGAACCCATGACATTGTTAATGGAAAACACTTATACAAAATGCAAAGTGAGCTTTAAAAAAGGAAGGGGAAAAACCCGACTTGTCAAAATTACTATTGAACTATTGAACTTGGTAGAATGACTCAGGAAACAGTCTTGGAGTATGTGGAACTCCAAAGAAAAGAACTGCGAATTTGCTGGTTGTCTTGGGAATGGGAAGAGTCTTATTTTGCTACATCTCAGAGGACAGGATGGGGAGCAATGGCCAAGCTTTAGAGGCACAGAATTAGGCTTGATGTCAGAAATAAACTCCCTAACAATTGGAGCTCTGCAAAAATGGAATGGATTACCTCAGAGTTGGGAGGGAACCTAAGGATCATCCGCTCCAATTCCTCCTTTTCAGAGATGAGGAAATTGAGGCCCAGGGAGGTTGAACACTGATGAGCTCCAGGCCACACAATTAGTCAGTGGCAGAATCAGAATTCAAACCCAGGAGGTCTAACTTTGAATCCAATGCTTTTTCCTCAAATCATTTGCCCAGCCTTATGGAAGTAATACACTGGCACCTCTGGACAGCCATGAGCAATATGAGACTGTGGAGAAGGAAGTGCTCACTACTCAAAGAGCAATGCTAGAGGACATTGAGGACAAACTGTACCTATGTTTAGATTTCCCCAAGCCAGCTCTAGTAGTTTGGGCAAGCCACTTGGTTCTCCCATGGTTCAATGTTCTCTGGTAAATGAGAGGGTTAGAACAGATCATCCCTATCATTCCTTTCAGTTATCCTTTCCTTTCCACTTTCCTTCCTTTCTCCTTGCCTTCTTCCCTCCCTCCCTCTTTCAATTCTTTCCTTCCTTCCTTCCTTCCTTCCT
>NW_025358771.1:0-4713 GCF_016433145.1 Gracilinanus agilis | reverse complement strand
ATATATATATATATAGTGCTTTACACAACATTTATTCATTTTATCTTCATATATTATCCCAGTTTTACATATAAGGAAACTGAGGCTGAGAGAAGTTAAATGACTTTCCCAGAGTCACAATGCTACTCCGAGGATAAATTTGAACTCAAATTCTCTTGATTCTAAATCCCAGAGTTTTATCCACTCCACCCCCCAGCATAGTCACCTCCATCCCAGAGTGAGTCTCAGAAGGAGGGCCTGAGCCACCCAAATGAGAGCTTACTCAGAGCAAAACAGAAGTAAAAGGACGATTATCTCCAGCAGAGCAGATCAGGGGAAGTTTCCTGGAAGAGCAGGCAATGAAGACGCCATGGACAGCGTTAGAACAGTAATGGCGTGCGTCACAATCTCCACCTAAAGCCTGATGTGTGCTTGTGAAGTCACAGTTTCAGCAGGCTAAGGTTAAGTTTAAGATTGGGGTTCAAAACCAACCAGCGTTTATTTCTTTGAGGTTGTCAGTGACTGGTTAGGTCAACTTGTTCTGTTCATGATGAAAAAGGCTTTGTTCTATTCCATAGCCACAGATTGTGTCTTTACCCCCAATCTGCTGTCTTCCTAAAGACATAAGTTAGGAGAAGGAATATAGATGAAGCTAGCAAAAAAAAAAACAAAAAAAATGAAAAAAATAATCTATCCCTGGAAAAACAGGGCTATGGTCCTACCAATACTGGGTGGCAACTTAGTACTAGAACAATTCTTTCTACGAAGAACAGTCCATCGTTCACATTCTGGTTTTGTGACCAAATGCTGGAGCTAATCTTGCCATTACTCAGTCATGCCCTTAGCCAGAACACAGATGTCGACGAATCGTGTCACAGAGGAGATAACACCTACTTGAAGAAGTCCAACTCACCTTGTATAATACTGATTCAACCTTTGGCTTCTTCACAGGTGTGTGCTGGATGGTCTCTTTCTTATCAGATAAAACTAAAAGAAAAAAATGAAAATGGAATGATAGGATTTTCTTGGGGAAAAAAAAATGGCAGCTTTCACATATTTGGTCCACATGCACCGCTTGACTGAGCCTACAAAGTAAGGCAAACACATGCTTTTTGGTGGAATTGTTTTCTCAGACTAACTTGAGGGATTTTTCACCCAAGTATTCTAAGATCAAAGCCAGAACTGAACACAGAGAGACTTACAAGACAAATCTCTTTTTGTCGTGTTTTTCTTTCTTCTAATTGGAAATTCATCAATTTTGAGTTCTCCATCATCAGATACATATTCATATTCATCCCGAACTGGTTTGGTTTTATCTTCCTTGAAGTTCTGTAAGGACCCAAACACCCCGGGACTCGTCTGGGTTTTGATTCCCTTGGAGCTATTGCAACGAAGATGAGAAATGACCAGTCAGGTTCATGTGTTCAAACTACTATTTCTCTTTAAAAATAGAACCGTCAACTTCCATGAACCTCTTCCTCCCTCCGACACACATAACCACATTGTTTGGTTCTTCTGAAGGATTTCAAATCCTTTGGCAAAGAGGCTGGAGTATTAAGGCCAAAGGCAGGAAAACCTGAGTTTTAATTCTGCTTGTGGTGCTTCTTAGGTGTGGAATTCTGAGGAAGGTACTTAGCCTCCCTTCGCCCCATTTTCCTCCTCTACAAAATGAAGATAATAATCATCTTGACCTCATGGGGTTGTTCTGAGAATCAAGCAAGATAATGGAAGGCAGGTTCTCTTAAGCATTAAATCAATGTGAGCTATTATTAGTCCCCCAAATAATTTAGCATGATCTGAAAGAACCCTGGCATTTCCACATCCCCCACTTTCAAATAAGGCCCCCATGAATGCTCTTCTTTTTCAACCTTGCCAAATCTTCCCTGAGTCCCCTTGGTTCCTCATGGAAATGTCCCCAGTGAGACCCCTCGCAAGGTAGGGTCTATATAGGAAATTTTACTTCCTAACAGCAAAAAAGTGGGTAGGCAGATAATACAAGCCATAGAAATGGGAGCTCTTATTATTACCTTTGATAATAGATACTATAATTAACAATAGATACAATGAAAATATTTTTTTTAAAAACACTGATATTAGATACACTGATTCTATAAAAGTAAAATCTAGTATGATGCCACACAGTCTAAGGGCATGCTATATGTGTGGGTTACTAATTATAATATTAAATGCCATAAATTATTTTATATTTTTGAAATATTTTATTGGAACTCCTCCTAGGAGGGTATTTTGACCTCTTCCTTCCCATAGGGAACCACTGGTGGCCATCTGGTGTCCCCAGCATCTAGTAGGTTGTCTGAGAACATTGTTGGGACTTAACATATATTTGTCCATCCACTGACTTTGTCTCTGTCTAAAAAACATGAGCTGATGTCAACAGGACACTTTGAGGCTTTTAAGACCTCTCTTTTACTTGAGTCTCATGACACTCATAAATAATAGACAAACACTCGTAAAAAATACAAGGAAGGTTTAGAGAGGTCCAAGGGCATTGGCTTTAATGATATGGTAGGCAAGTTTTGAACTCCGGGCTTTCCTGACCCTTTATTCAAGGATTTGTTCCACTAAATGGTGCCGCCTCTCTAAAGTGCTTAGATAGTAGAAGGCAAGTAAGAAGACTCGGTGTTTGAAAAACCTGGGGTCGTTTAAGGCCATGGACTAACCCAGGAAATCAGAATTCCGTTCCTTGGAGAACCTGGATTCTGACGAGTTCGGTGCCTCCACGTCCATCAGATCTGGACGTCC
Organism: Gracilinanus agilis; assembly: GCF_016433145.1. Lineage (NCBI taxonomy): Eukaryota > Metazoa > Chordata > Mammalia > Didelphimorphia > Didelphidae > Gracilinanus > Gracilinanus agilis. The sequence continues at coordinate 1,971 of NW_025358771.1, read as the reverse complement.
CCCTTGGTAACTGGGCTCCATCAACACACATACATACGCCTGCCTGCCGTGTCTGCCCAGCCTCCATACATGAATGGAGCCACACACGTGTCCACCATGTGAAAGAGCCGTTTCCCTGCGAGCGGACGCTTCCTTTGTCACTGATGCGGCGGATGGTACGGCACCAGAACCGTCCCAGGGCACTCTTATTTGAACCACATTAGAAGAGTGCCAGACCATAAAACAATTGTTGTGTGAATCCTGACAGGTGTTGACAGCGTTACTAAGCCTCACTGCATGGGAACAGCAGCAAATCAACACATTTTTATCATTAGGCTCTTTTGGCAAACAAAAACCCTGAGACGGGGCTGCTCTTTGGAGTCATTCCTCTAAATTCTCCATCTGAGTTACTCTCTTCATGGTGTATAAATAAGGCTGTTTTAACTACGAAGAGAGCAGGCAGGAGTTCCCAATGCCTTGCACATGGTGGGGCTTGGCACTTCAAATTAGTGAAAGAATGAGCCAATAAATCTGTATTTATCTATATTTGGATATTTTTTCATTTGTCTCAAAGGGGTCAATTTCCCTTTTAGGAGTAGAAAAGCCAAAGAACTTTGGACAAAGCTCTCCAGGAAGAAATGTTGGCAGCTGATTTATAAATTCCTGGTTGAAGGCATTCTGGGTAACCTCAGCTCTTACTCTATAAGGACCTTTTGTGGGAACGGCAGAATAAAAATAATAAGAGATAGGGAGGTGGCATGGAGGCAGAAAAACCTAGTGTTCCACCCTGCCTCTAGCACATGCTAGCTACATAAGTATGGGCAAGTCATTTTAGTCATGAGTGCTTTGGAAAAACTCTCTAAAACTAACTTACAGATCAGTTCCTGTACTTCACCAATGAAATCACAGGACCAGACCAAAGCAACCAAAATAATCATCAACATCCTCATCATCCTCATTGTTGTTATTCAGTCATTTCCATTGTGTCTGACTCTTCGTGACTCCATTCAGTGTTTTCTTGGAAGAGATACTGGAATGGTTTGCCATTTTTTTATCCAGCTCATTTGACAGATGAGGAAACTGAGGCAAACAGTTAAATGACTTGTCCAGGGTCATACAACTAAAGTTTCTGAGGTCAAATTTGAGCTCAGGAAGATGAGTCTTCCCAACTCCAAGCCTTGTGTTCTGTTCTAACTGAGGCATCTAGGTACCTTATCGTTCTCTATAGAGGATGAAATATAAAAAATAATGGCAGCCTCGTGACTTGTCCTCAGATCATTCTATCTGAACTCCTTCAAAAAAGATGAGAGTAAGAACCATAATAATAGCTAACTAAGAGTATATTGTAAATTGACTAAAAATAACAAGACTAATTAAAAGAATATAATGTAGCAAAACAGATTGTAAAATAGATTTTTTGCTTGGAAAAACAAATATAGTTTCCACTTTTATTATTATGACTAAAGATCTAGTTGTCCTTCTATGAGAAGGCATAGAATAAGGGTCTAGGAAGACATACCTGCAGAATTCTGACAGCCCACACTTATACAGCACTGATGGTTTACACACCTAGAGTTATTTTCTCAAAACAGCCTTATAGGCCAGATAGTTAGAGCACCATTAGACCTATTTTAAAGATAGAAGTGATTTGTTCAGCTAATAAATGTCCAAACTACGGCTTAAAACCAAGTCTGCTGAATCCCAGGGTTGCCTTCTTCCCTCCTGCTTCTTTATTTCAACATCTCAAGGATTTGTGATTTCATACAGGCAGATACTCCTGCTAAAAATGCAGGGCACACTTTCCTTAAAATAATAAGTAGTATTAATTTTAAAACATCAGCAAAATGTCATTTGCAATGGGGATAAGTTAGAAGCCTTCCCAACAAGATCAGGAATGAAGCAAGGATGCTTTGCTGCTATTATTTATTACTGCTTTGTAATTTAATTATGATATTTTATTTATTCTTATTAAATTATTATACTATAATATAC
>NW_025358770.1:0-2953 GCF_016433145.1 Gracilinanus agilis | reverse complement strand
TCCTTCTTCCCTTTCTCCCTTCCTTTCCCCTTCTTCCTTCCAACATCCTTTCCTCTCTTTCCCCTTCTTCCTTTCCTCCCTTCTTTCCTTTCTCCCCTTCCTCCCTCCCTCCCTCCCTTCCTTCACTCCCTTTCTTCCTTCTTTCCCTTCCTTCCTGCATCCCTCTCTTTTTCTCCTTCCATTTTTCTCCTCATCCCTTCCTTTACTCCCTCTCTTTTTTCTTTCCTTTCTTCCCTACTACCTGCTATCTGCTGCACACATATACAGGATTTTGTGTGCTATTTCGAGAGTTTATTCACAAGAGGAAAGAGTAATAGAAATTCAGAAATAGCACACTAGGGTGCAGGTTCTGACAAGAAATCTGTTCAGCTTAGCTCAGCCTGGGTGTCCCCCAAGCTAATCTATCTGAATTTAACTAAAGACTCTGGGAGTTTTTGGGGGGTGTACTCCTTAGGTTTTCCTGGCTGATAGCTCCACCATCAGGCATCTTACTCAGTTATGATACAAATATGACCCTCAGTGAAGGATGCTTTGCTCTGGTCTGAGTTTCAACCTTGTTCATTAAGGTTGAATAACTATTTTTCAGGTATAGAGAAGATTCCTGCTTGAATACAGGTTGGAGAAGTTGACCTTCAAATCCCTGCCAGCTCTGAAATTCTGGGATTTTTTATCTTGTGATGAGCTCCCCCAGACACCAGCTCCTCTTCTCAGAATTAGGGGATTTTGACTGGCCACATAGCATTAACTCTTTACTAAAAACATCTTAACTGAGGCTCTAGAGGCCTTGAATCTTCCCCATCCTGATCCTTTTTTACTTCTTGAACTTAGAAATCTGTTACTAATTATCTGTGTCTCTTCCTTTTCCATTGTTTCTTCTCACTATTACCTACTTCCATCTTTCCTTTTTCTGTTTCTCCTTTCTCTTTTCTCCAAATATTCTAGGAATCAAGGACACATTTATTTTTATAACAATCTTTTTTACCAATTATATATATACATATATATGTAATTATAATTTCCCACATAAGTTTTCTGAAGTTATATGATCCAAATTGTTTCCCTCCCTCCCCTTCTAGGGGATGGTGAGCAAGTTGATCTGGGTTATACATATATTATCTTGCAAAAGATATTTCCATTTTATTAATCTTGGTATATAAAACCAAAATCCCCAAATAAAAACCCAAATAAACTAAAGTAAAACATACTATACTTTGATCTGCATTTTGACTTCAACAGTAAAGACAAATTTAAAAACTTTTGTTGATAGCTTTGTTTTTTAATTTATTTTAATTTCAAAAAATATCCCTTTGGGGATTCTAGGTAGCTCAGTGGATAGAGGATCAGGCCTGGAGATGAGAGGTCCTACGTCCAGATCTAGCCTCAGATGCTTCCTAGCTGTGTGACCCTGGGCAAGTCACTTGACCTCAATTGCTCAGCCCTTACCGCTTTTCTGTCTTTGAACCAATACTTAGTATTGATTCTAAGAGGGAACGTAAAAGATGTTTTTTTTGAATCTCTTCTTCCTTCCCTTTGCAGTGAAGCATGTCTTACAACAAAAAAATTTAAAAAAAGAAAAATAGTCTATCAAAATCAATACATCAATTAATTCATCAGTTGCCACAATGTATTAAGTACCTACCGTGTCCTAGGAGCTCTATGAGGTGCTGGGGATACAAATACAAAGACTAAACACTGCCAACTCTCACGGATCTTTCATTATATCAGGAGAGAAAACATGTACATATATAATTATATACAGAATAAATATATATTAACCAAGACTGACAGTATATGCGATGTTCCACACCTGTAGTCCCTGTAAGAAAGGAAAGGAAGGAAGTTTTCACATCTCTTCTTTAGGACCAAAACCAAATTATAATTACATAGTACTCGACTTTGTTTTTGTTGTTCTTACTCTTAACATTTACATTTTTGCAGTCATCCTGTGCATTTTTTTCCTGGTCCTATTTACTATGCTCCATATCATTTATGTAAGGTTTCCCATGCTTTTATGAATTTTACATATTCATCATTTCTTAGCATGCATTAATATTCTATTACTTTTTTGTACAGTGATTAATAGCGAACACTTAACATGCAGCTTTAAAGTCCTCGTGTGAGGTGCTTTACCTATATTACCTTATTTTATCTTCACAACTCTATGAAGTAGGTACTATTATTACCCCTATTTTACACATGAGGAAACAGAGGCTGGGAGAGTTTAAGTGACTGAAGTAAAGAGTCACATAACTTGTAAGTATCCAAGGGCTGATTTGAACTCAGGTCTTCCTGACTCCAGGCGCAGTGCTCTGTGTGCTATGGCATCACCTAGTTGATTACAATTTGTACCACAATTTGTTGATTTATCCTTCAACTGGTGGGCATCTTCTTTGTCTCCAGTGCTATGCCACAACAAAAAAATTCTACTATGAATATTTTGCAGAAGATGGTACTTTCCTATCTTTAACCCCCTTACAGTATAGACTTAGCAGCAGTGGCTCTAGGGATGAGGGTACATTTTTTAGGATTAACTTACAGGATGAAAGGAAATGAATATGTAAGTTCAGAAATAATACACAGAGAGAAAACTGTATAGAAGTCCTTTGAAGGAAAATAGGAAAGTTTTGTCTGGAGTAAAAATGATTTAAGGGTAGTAAAATAGTCATCATTAAAAGTCTGAAGGACTGTAATTTGGAAGAGAATTTAACTTGTTCTGTGCAGCTCCAAAGACTGGAACTGGGGTCAGTTGGTGGATTGAAATAGATTGACTTGATGTAAGCATAAAGGAAAACCTTTGTAATGATTCAAGCTGTCAAAAAGAGAAGTATGTTGTCTCATAAGGTAGTGAATTCCCCATTAAGAAATCTCTGGATGACTACTTTTCAGAAACAGATATAGTTTGGGCTATGCCACCTCCAAGATCCATCATGGCTCTGAGATAACATATATATAT
>NW_025358769.1:0-5805 GCF_016433145.1 Gracilinanus agilis | reverse complement strand
AAACTACCACACCAATGCAACTACCAACAATTTGGAAATAGGTCTTGATCAAGGACACATGACAAAACTAGTGGAAATGTGCATCAGCCATGGGTGGGGTAAATGCGGGGGGTGAAGGGGAAAGTAGGATCATGAATCATGTAACCATGTTAAAAATGAATATTAATAAATGTTTAAAATTTAAAAAAAAGAGTGAGGGTTAGCGGAAAGAGATTTGACCTTAGGATTGTCTTTCCTCTGCTATTATATGCACAAGCTATATAATCTTGGGTAGTACAATAGGGAGCTTTTCTCAGTTTTATTGGTATATAATTGGGCAAACTAGCTTCTAATAACTACTTTAACCTCATCTTCATCAATTGTGCATTTACCCTTTTCATTTGTTTTAAACCCTTACCTTCCATCTTAGAATTAATACTGTGTATTCGTCCTAAGGCAGAAGAGCAGCATGGGCTAGGCAATGGGAATTAAGTGACTTGCTCAGGGTCCCCTTTTCATTTTTGAGACTGGTTATTTGGATTTCTTCTTTTTTTAAAACATTAAATTAGCCAATGGTTTATATAATTTATTGATTTCCCTAATAAAAATCCTTGTTTTATTTATTAGTTCAATGTTTTTACTTTCAATTTTATTCATCTCTTCTTTGATATTCATAATTTCTATTCCTGTATTTAATTGAATATTTTAAATTTGTTCTTTTTAAAAATTTTTTCTTCATTGCATGCACGATTCATTGATCTGCTCTTTCTCTCTTTTATTGATGTAATTATTCAGATATATACATTTTCCTCTAACTACTGCTTTGGCTATCTTCCAGAAATTGTGGTATATTGTCTCATTGTTGTCATTGTCTTTAATGAAATTACTGATTGTTTCTATGATTTTTTTCTTTGAACAATAAATTCTTTTTTTTTAAGTCCTTACCTTCTGTCTTAGAATCAATACTGTGTATTGGTTCCAAGGCAGAAGAGGGGTGAGGATGAGGTAGTTGGGGTTAAGTGACTTGCCTAAGATCACATAGGTAGGAAGTGTCTGAGGCCACATTGAGCCCAGGATCTCTCACCTCTTGTTCTTATTCTTAATTCACTGAGCCACCTAGTTGCCCTTTTCATTCATTCTTTAGGATTAGATTATTTAGTTTCCAATTAAATTTTTGCTTATGCTCCTAAGGTCCTTTACTAAATGTAATTTTTATTACATTTTGGCCCAAAAGGCACAAATTTAATATTTCTGCTATTTTTGCACTTATTTGTGAGGTTTTCATGCCCAAATATATGGTCAACTTTTGTGAAAGTACCATATACAGCTGGAAAAAAAAGGTATTATAACTTTTCAAGAGAATAGAATTTTACACTTAGATAGAACTTAGATTGGAGTCAGGATGTCTGTGGGTTTAAGGCTTAGGGGCTGAGGATTGCCTAGGCAGGAAGAGCATAAACTGGGCTACCATTGGCTCTGAGCTTAGGTCTAGAAGCGAGCAGGAACATAGAGGCATAATAGAGGTCAAGCAAGGCTAGAACCTGGTATTTTCTAAGTGGGCATAAGTAATCAAGAGAAGGGAAGACAGATGGGCTGAGCCCCGGGTCTTGTGCCCATGGCTCAGCTCTCAAGTGGGAAAAAACTCCTTACCTGCCATAAGCTCTGAGGTCATAGGCTGCTCTTCTTTCTGGCAAGGTAGCCAAGGAAAACATACAGAATGAATAAATGAACTGGTAAAAGCTGACCAGTGGGATAACCAAAGTCTGGGATCTCACACTATTGTGTGAGAGCAGGATCTATGTAACTAAGTCTGGATAAAATTAAGATCCTAGGGTTTAGAATTGGAAAGAACCTCAGAGATCAATCTATTGCTCTCTCACTTTACAATGAGGGAAGTGAGACATAGAAATTTGCAAAGCATTGTGCAAGGAATAGGAAAAAGAGCAATGGAACCAAGTTGGGAAACTGAGTCAAGTTTTTAATGATTTCATATTTTTCCTTGAAACAAAGACCCAGCTTTTAAGCATCAATATTACTTTGGTGATTTTTTTTATAGTCATCAGTCATGGAATTCCACAGCCTCTGAAGAATCAAGTGTAAGTGATCTAAAAGGTAAAGGAGAGAAGGCAGTTGGGTAGCTCAGTGGATTGAGAGTCAGGCCTAGAGATGGGAAGTCCTAGGGTCAAATCTGGCTTCAGACACTTCCTATCTGTGTGACCCTGGGCAAGTCACTTAATCCCCATTGCCTAATCCTTACCACTCTTCTGCCTTAGAACCAAAACATAGTATTGACTCTAAGATAGAAGGTAAGGGTTTAAAAAAATAAAAGATAAGGGAGAAAGGTATGGAGGGTATGGACATATCACTAGCTGGGGGTGGCATAAAATATACTATCAAAATGATGCATGTCAGAAAAGAAGGAATCAGGCTGGTCACATAGGGGGAACAAAGGATAACCAATGAATTGCCTTAGATAGCCTGTGTGCTGTGTTAGTATCTAGATAATGACTGCCTCCCCCAAAAGACTCCAGAATGTTGAATGGATGTCAGTCAAGGTTGGTGGAGCTATGAGCTGGTATAACCATTTCTGGGGAGCCATCTGGAACCATGTCCAAAGTGCCATAAAACTGTGCATACCCTTTGACCCATCAATTCCACTTCTAGGTCTATATCCCAATGAGATTAAAGATAAAGGAGAAAAAAAATAACCTGGACAAAAATCTTTATAGCATCTCTTTCTGTTGTGGAAAAGAATTGGAAAATGAAGGGAGGTCCATCAATTAGAGAATGGCTGAACAAGATATGGTATATGCTTGTAGTAGAATACTATTGTGCCATAAGAAATGACAAAGAAGATGACCACCAAAAAGCCTGGAAAGGCTTCTATGAAGTGATTTAAAGTGAGGAGAACCAGGAGAATGTTGTACACAGTAACAGCAATAATGTATGATGAAAAAGGATATTCACCACCAATAAAGGAACAGAGTCCAAATGCGGATTGAAACCATTACTATTCTTCACTTTATTTCCTCCACAAATTTTTCTCTAGTGCAAGCAGTCTTTGTCTTGTTTCTATATTTTTTCTTCTGTCTATATGTTTCACAACATGACAAACATGGAAATATGTACTATATGATAATATGTGTATAGCCTATTTTTTAAAAAGCATTGATGGAGGGTCATGGGAAAGAGTTGTGCAAGGAGTAATGGTGTGGATGGTCCAGCATGATGAAGCACCAGTGGAAATGACCAGTATCCACATTAGTGAAATCACTTGATCATTAGATAAATCATTAGATCATTTTAGGTAATTTAGGTAATTAGATCATTTTAGGAAATCATGAGATTTGATCAGACAAGAGTGAGTTGTCCGTTTTAGATTGAGCAGAATGTACGTGTCAATAAACAATAAACATTGAAGCTGGAATAATAGAATGTGGCTAAGTTGAGGAGGGTCTTGAATGCCAGGTTAAATTTTTTTACTTTGATTAGAGGGAAACAGGGAGTCACTGAAGATTAAGAAGTTTGGTGCTTCCTGGACAAGTATCTTAGGAATTATAGAATGGCAAAACTGGATGGGATGTTAAAAAAAATAAGATGTAATAAATAAAATTAGATCTGAACAGTTGGAGAAATATTAATTGCTCATAAGTCAAGCCAATATAATTAAAATATAGGGTATAAGAGAGGGACCTTAGAATACCAAACATAAATTGAAAGAGCTGAAGGAAACCTAATTACATAGAATATGGTGGCAGTAAAAAAAGGAGAGGAAAACATTGCATGGAAAAAGTAATTTAATAGGCATATTTGGTTTTGGAGAGGTAGTAGAAAGACAGGTACACTAATATGTTGGGCTTTAAAAAATATTTTTTTCAGTCACATTTAGAAACACTTTTTTGACAATTGTTTTTTGACATGTGAAAATACTCCTTCTCCACCCTTTCTGAGGCAGTAACTAGTCTGATATAGGTTATACCCATTCTTTCATGTAATACTTATTTCGATATGGCTCATGCCATAATAGAAGACAATTATCACACAAACAATAGAAATCTCATGAAGGAAATAAAGCCAAAGATGGCATACTTTGATCTGTACTCAGACTCCAACAGTTCCTTCTTTGGCTGTGGATAGCATCTTGGAGACTTGCTTTGCTGATAATATCCTTCACAACTGATCATCTTATTTCTGTTACTATGTACACTGTTCTCCTGGTTCTGCTCACTTTACTTTGCATCAATTCATATGTCTTTCAGGTGTTTCTGAACTCATCCTGCTATTTGTTCCCTATGGAACATAACACTAATACATTGTTGATAGAGCTGTGAATTGATCATCATTCAGGAAAGCAATTTGGAATTATGAAAAGACAGTGACCCAAATGCTTATACTCTCTAACCATTCTAGAGAAAAAAATTTGAACTATTCTCAAAAGGCTATCATATTGTGCATAGCTTTTTATTCTTTGGGATATTACTGTGTCTATATCCCAAAGAGTTCAAAGAAAAGAGAAAAGGATCTATATGTACAAAAATATTTATAGTACCTCTTTTATGGTGGTCAAGAATTGGAAATTGAGGAGGTGCCTATTAATTGGGTAATGTCAGAACAAAGTGTGATATTATAATTGTGATGGAATACTATTAGGCTATAAGAAATGATGAATGGAATGGTGTCACAAAAATCTGGGAAAGTTTATATGAACTGATGCAAAATGAAGTGAGCAGAACAAGGAGAACATTTTACATAGTAACAGAAATATTGTAACTATGATCAACTTCAAAAGACTTAGCTACTCTGTTCAAGACAATGATCCAAGACAATTCCAAAGAAACTATGAAGAAAAATGTTATCTACCTCCAGAGAGAGAACTAATGAATTCTGAATGCAAATTGAAACATACTTTTAAAACTTTATTTTTCTTACTTTTTTGTTTTTGTAATGTGACTAATATGGAAATATGTTTTGTATAACTTCAACATGTATAATTGATATCATATTGCTTTTCTTCTTGATGGGGAAGGGAGGGGCAGGAAGGAACTCAACATTTAAAAAATTTAATACTAAAAATAGAAACAAAACTCCCATATCTTTGAACCAGAAATCCTCCTGCTAGACATATGTTTCAAGAATATCAAATCTAGTGGGAAAAATTTCCTAACACACTAGAATATTTAAAGTAATTTTTATATTATCAAAAACTATAGATAAAGAAGATACCATTGATTGGAGAAATTATAATAATAATTAACATTTATATAATTCTTTAAGCTTTTCAAAGTGCTTTACGAATATTATCTCATTTTTTCCTCACATAAGCTCTGGAAGGTAGATACTATTATCATCCCCATTTTATAGATAAATAAATTGAGTCATACAGATCCAGGGTCAAATAGTACTAAGTGTCTGAGACCAACTTTGAATTCAGATCTTCTTGAATCCAAGTTCAGCATTCAAGCCACTGAACCATCAAGCTGCTCTTGAATATCCAATCTGACTCTAAACTGTCTTTCTTGCTTCATCAGACATTACTCACCCTCCTGGTCTTTACAATCCAGTCAAAGTGACCTTCGGTCTATTCATCACTCATAAAACCCCCATCTGCCATTTCTATGCCCTTGCACTGGCTGAATCCCATACCTGGAATGCAGTCTCTCTCTTCCTTTAAGATATGACTCAGGCACTATATTTTGCACAAAGCCTTTCCTGATCACCTCAACTGTTCATGTTTTCCTTCCCAAATCCTCTTGAAATTAACATATGTTTGTGTTTGTTCATGTTATAATTATGCTGTGCACATTTATATATATATATACATATATA
>NW_025358768.1:0-1249 GCF_016433145.1 Gracilinanus agilis | reverse complement strand
GTGGTGGGAGCCGGAGGTTGGGGCCAAGGCATTTGGGGCTTGAAGCTTGCCAGAGGTTCTAGGAGCTGCCACAGACACTCACTCTTTGAGATCCGGGGACCACAGAAGGCCCGGAGCTAAGGTCAGGCAGGAAAGTGAGCAGGGCTCCTATTTCCTCCTAGCAGACTGCAGATTCTGTGGGAGCAGGGCCTGGCCTTCTTCTGGCCCTGGGGGACGAAGGCCCAGCCAGCGTGGACCAGAACGTCAGTCAGGGCTCTGGGCTCGGAACCAGAGGTAAGGCCACAGGACAGGAGTGGGGAAGCTGGGCCGGCTCAGGCTTCTGCCTGGGGAGCTCAGCAGGGAGGAGGGCACTGGAGCAGAGAGCAGAGAGCCGCCAGGAACCCAACTCCCTTGCGGTGGGGCAGAGACAGGGGGCCACGAGAGGGCCGTCCACTTAGGAGGAAGATGCCCAGAGTGGAGGAGAAAAGGAGGCCTTGCAGCTTTCCCTGGACAGTTTGCCATGACGCTCGTGGACAGAGCCAGAACGAGAGCTTTGCTCCAGGCGGCCCCATTTCCCAATAATCGAAATGTGCTGCCATTCCTCGGGAGCATCCCACGGACCAAGAAGACGGGCTGCTGGTACTTTCTCTTCCCCAGCTGCCAGCCACAAGCCCTTGTTGGTCCAACCGTGCTCCTCCCCCTCCCGTAGGTAGGCCAGCGCGGCCCGTTTCCGGCTCCTGGGCCGATGCGAGGGCACCTTGTCCCCAGCGGCGGAGGCATTAATACCGCCCCCCCCTCCCTCCCTCCCGCGCGCAAGTGGCATCGGGTCGGGGGGAGGAGGCGGGAAAGCGGGGCGCAGAAGAGCAGGGGCGCGCTGCCTTCCTCCCGCCCTCTCCGGGATCTGACGTGGCTTAAGCCTGCTTTCGCCCGCTGCCCAGATGGAGTGATTTGTGCTGAGTGTTTGCACGGGGCAGTCAGTGAGGGGTGGAGGAGCCAGGACACTCGAGGGCTCACTAGCCCGATAGACTAGAGCTAAGTCCCTGCGGCCGCCGCCGCCGCCGCCGCCGCCGCCGCCGCCGCGAGGCTCTTATTTACTGTCGGGTCAGAGAAGATGCTCCGCGAGGTCTCCCCGCCCCCCCCCCCCCACAGGCCTCCCAGGACGGCTGCTGGGGAAGAAGGCGGGTTCCACGCTTTTCTGGCTCTGCCTAGGCAGGTTGTAGCCCAAGCAGACTGGAAGTGCCTCCCAGGCAGCCCCGAGTCTCCTGAAGGT
>NW_025358767.1:0-3594 GCF_016433145.1 Gracilinanus agilis | reverse complement strand
GATAGGGCAAGAATTATTCAGCTTAATAAAAGGGGAACCTGAGGCCCAAAGGGACTGTGTGACTTGACCAAGGCCAAAAGCCAGGTAGTATCTGAGCAAATATGTCTCTGTATGCTAATATACATATGTGCAATAGAAGCCACGTGGTCCAGTGGATGGAGTGCCAGGTCTGCAGTCAGGAAGACTCAAATTCTTGAATTCAAATCTGGCCTCAGACACTTACTAGATGTGTGACCCTGGGCAAGTCACCTAATCCTGTTTGCCTCATCTGCAAAATGAGTGGGAGAAGGAAATGGAAAACCACTCAAGGTTCTCTGCCAAGAAACCCCCAAATGGGGTCATGAAGAATCTGACACAATGGAAATGTCTGAACAATAATACCATATATGTGTTTATATGTGTGCATGTAATGTGTATGTATATACATGCAATCTGTACACACATATACACATAGGTTTTTTATCTCTGTGTATATATATGTGTGTATTTATGTGTATATATTTTTCTATCACTTATCTATATCTCTACCTCTATCAAACTATTTCTGTCTTTTTATCTCTCTGCCTATATGTATCTATCTTATCTCTCTCTATTTCTATCTCTCTCTAATCTCTGTATTTATATATCTTTTTCTAATCATCTCTTTCTGTATCTCTATTGAGATCTATCATCTATCTCTATATTTATCTAATCTCTCTATCCATCCAACCATCCATCCATCCATCCATTTATTTATCCTTCCATCTATTTATCCATCCATCTATCCATCTACCCATCCATCCATCCTTCCATCCATTTATCCATCCATCCATCTATCCATCCACCTATTTATCCATCCATCTATTCATCCATCCACCTATTTATCCTTTCATCCATTCATCCATCCATCCATCCATCCATCCACCCATCCTTCCATCTATCTCTCTATCCATCTCTAGCTCTCTGTCTATCTATCTGTTTGTCTGTCTCTCTCTCCCCATCCAATTTCTCTCTGATTATCTCTCCATCTATCTATCTGGCACTATGAACCTAAATGTTGTAAATAGAAGCTCTTCTTGTTTAGGTGTGGTCCCTTATTGAACATTGCTGCTCTTATTTCCACCCCTTCCCCCTCTACAGTAGCGATCTCTCTGTGCCCTAGCAGATAGATATTGTGAGTTGATGCAGTGACAGTTTTCATGCCCTGATGCCCAGGGCTTTCTTGATAAACACATTCAAATTTAACTGGATAACAGAGATACCTCCAGGGCTGAAGGAACTGGCATTGACTCTGGGGAGGCTCTGGGTTGAAACCCCATCTATCATAGTAATATTAATAATAGGCAAGATTTACACAACACCTATTATGCGCCAGGAACTACACTAAGTGCTTTATGAACATTACCCTCTGTGAGCCATACAACAACCCAGGGAAGTAGGTGCTATTAATATATCCACTTTACTAATAAGGAAACTGAGACAAAAGTTAAGGGACATAAGCTAGTAAGCAAGTGAGGCTGGATTTGAACTGACTGTAAGTGTACTGCTTAAATCACCTAGACATGAGTTCAAATCCCTCCCTACACACTTTAAAAAAGTAACCACTGATATCTGTTTTAGTAAAAACACTAAAACAGGAGGGCAAGGGCTAGGCAAATGGTGTTATGTAACTTGTCCAGGATCACAAGCTAGAAAGTATCTGAGATCATATTTGAACCCAGGTCCTCTTGACTTCAGTTCTGGTTCTTTATCCACTGAGCCACCCAGTTGCTCCACTTAGATTCTTTTTTATTATGACCTTAGTCAATTATTCACCCTCCAGAAGCCTCAGTTCAATCCTTTGTAAAATGAGGGTATAATATGAGGTAGCTAGGCTGGGCAGTGGATAGAGAGTTGGACTTGGAATCAAGAAGACCTGAATTTGAATCCTGCCCCAGACACTTATTAGCTATGTGACCCTGGGCAAGTCACTTAAACCTTCTCAGTTTTTTACGGAGGTAAAATGGGCATAATAATAGCACCTACTTTTCAGGATTCTTGTGGGGGGTTCAGTGTGATAGCATGTGTAAAGCACTTTGCAAACCTTAAAGGTGCTATAGAAATAATGGCTTTCACCTGTGTACTACTACTGCTGTTCCTACTTCCCCTCCTATTACTACTATTACTACTACTACCACCACCACCACCACTACTCAGTCTCATAGAGTTGTGAAAATAGAATTAAATGACATATGCAAAGTTCTTTGAAAAATTTAAAAGGCCACATAAATGCTAGCTACTATTAATCATCTTTGTGGGCCTCAGTTTCCTCATCTATAAAATGAGTGGATGGGATTGATGGCCTCTTTAATCCCTCTCTGCTTTAAATTATATAGTTCCATGATCTTGGTAGCCCTCCTCTGGACATCTTCCAACCTTTTAATGTCTTTCCTAAAAATAAGGTGTGAAGAATTGGACCCATTACTTTAGATAATCTGAGCCATACAGGACTCAGACCTCCCTAGTTCAGGATACCAAGGCTCCTTTGATGCAGTCTAGGATAGCACTGGACATTTTGACTACCCAAACATACCGTTGATTCAAATTGAACTTTTCGTTCAAACCCCCAGGCCTTTTCCAGGTAACAATCTTTCCTTATTTTTGTACAAACAAAGTAGGTTATTTAACCTAAATACTATAAAACTTTAAATTTCATTTAACTAGATTTTAACTCTTCCCATTGTCAATCATAATGTATTCGGGTTCTAACTGTGCCATTTCCAGTTTGTGCCATCAGATAGCCCTGCCCTCTAAGTCTTTGTCAAATTCCATGATAAAAATGTCAGACAGCATGGAACAAAACACGGGTCTCCAGGGCATTTCTCTCCAGACTGCTCTCCAAATTAGCATTGACCCATTAATGATTACTCTTTGAGTTTGGTCATTGAGGGTGTCCCAAACCACTTAAATGTTTTATAATCTAGTCATATCTCTCCATGGTTTTTATTTTTTTAAACTTCCACCTCTGCTCTTCAGCTCAGATCCCTAGTTTCTTTCAAGATTCAGTTTAAGTGCTATTTTCTTATATGAATTCATGCTGCCATCACTGGGAACTACCTTTGCTCTCCTATTTTCACCTTTCATCCTCTCCTGTGGTCCACAGGCTGCTTAGATGAGATGGGAGCCATGAGCTTTATTTATTTTCATGCAAAGGAGGAAGAAAGTCCTTGCCATTAACCCTGCCATTGCCTCCTACAGGCCAACAGGCCTTGTTACCTACCCTGTCTTTAAACTATCATCTATCCATCTCTCTTTCTCTCTATCCATCTCTCTATCCATCCATCCATCCATCTATCTATCTATCCATCTCTATCCATCTCTATCTATCCATCTGTCTCTCTCTATCCATCTCTCTATATATCCATCTATCCATGCCTCTCTCTATCCATCTATTCATCTATCTATCTATCTATCTATCTATCTATCTATCTATCTATCTATCTATCCATCTCTATCCATCTCTATCCATCCATCTGTCTCTCTCTATCCATCTCTCTATATATCCATCTATCCATGTCTCTCTCTATCCATCTATTCATCTATCAATCTATCTGTCTATTTATCTATCCATCTATC
>NW_025358766.1:0-1157 GCF_016433145.1 Gracilinanus agilis | reverse complement strand
ATAAAAATAATATAATATAAATAATAAAATTAATATAAATAATAAATTTAAAATAATTTAACCAAAAGTAACCTGATAGATAAGAAAGAATGGGCAGAGCATCACAGATTATTAAGGCTATAAGGGAGACCTTAATGTTTATTTAATACAATACTCATTTGTCATGTGGTGAAACCAAGGCCCAGATAGAGACAAAATTATTTACTTAGAGTTACTTAACTAGTGAGTGGCAACCTGGAATTAGAACTCACATCTAATGCCTAGGCAAATGCATTTTCTATTATACCACAGTAGCAAAGTGGCATAGTGGATAGAGTATTGGACCTGGAGTCAGAAAGGATTAAATTCAAATTCAGCCTCAGACATTTATTGGCTTGGACAAGTCACTTAACCTCTGTTTGTCTCAATTCACTCATTTGTAAAATGGGGCTAATAATAACACCTTCCTCCCAGAGTTGTTTTGAGGATGCATTGAGCTAATAATAAGCCTTTAGTCCTTGCCCTTTACATTCATGGCCTCCTGCTGAAGTCAAAAGCAAAGAAAACTTATAAAATGGAAAATAATTAGAAATTTGTGAATTTTCTTTCAGGGAGAAATGTTAAAGTCATAATGAAGCTCTAGAGTAGGCACAGTGTACTTCTGATGGCATCTCATCATGCAGAGAAACTGAGGACCTGATTCTTGTTGATGAATCTTGTTGATGTGAAATAGAAATGCCTTGGAGAGACTGTGGATCACACATAGACACGGTATAACTGATTCCAACTGGCGAATGATAAGGAGGCATTTTGATTGACCATGAAGATTTTCAAAAAGTATGACTGAGCCTCTTGGACTTTTTTCTTTGCTGGTTCTGCCTTTGATTTGACTTTTTCACTTACAGAATCTAGTGAGAGAAAATTCGAAGGGAGAAGCTTTGGGCCTTCTTTCCAAGCCATGTGGTCCTATGAATATGAGCCTCAATCATTTCTCTGCTTCTTTACGTTGGCACCTCAGCATCTACGTTTTGCAGCCAGTTCAAGATCAGTGCCCCAAGGAGTCAACAATGACCTTCAGGAGTGACCAAGTCCAAGTGATCCAAGCCCAGTGATAGTGGAGATGAAGACTCAAACTGCAGTCATGCTGAATCTAGACTTGAACATGGTGGCACCATTGT
>NW_025358765.1:0-3146 GCF_016433145.1 Gracilinanus agilis | reverse complement strand
TACAAAAAGTAACAACTTATTTTTGCTTCTGTAGAAAGTTGCAGAGGTGAGCAAGCCCTATACAAACATTCCTGCTGAAGGAAAAGGCGCCTTTAAATTGTTCATAAGCATGTGCTCTTTTCTCCATTTGGCACTTCCTATTTGTGGAACTTTCTCAAGGGCTGTGCTGGGACACTACTTGCCTTCTCTTTACCCTGGGCTGAAAATGTCAGCTGTTTACTATTTTGTCCAATTCAAAACAGGAACAATAGCACTTCAGCAGGGGCCCTGGCACAACCAAGTGACCAAAGGACCTTATATTAAATAGAGATCTCTTTTATCCTTGAAAACAAATATTCAGGCTACCAAAAATCATCTGGAGAACATTTTGGAATATTGAAGGTCGGTTTCTCTAAATTTTCAAATATGACATAAATGAGGTTAGTTTATAAAAATCTGTCCTGACAGTTAATTTCTGTTCACATTTCATTTAGATTAATTTATTATAACTAGAAATGTCTGCTCTATACTAAGGGCTTCCCATTCTTCTTGGAGGGGTCCAAAATGGAAGAAGGATTTGGAATCAAAGGAGAAACTAAGACAAAAGAGGATAAGAACCCAGAAACTGTTCTGGAAGGAATTCTGCCATCTCTTAATCTCTGAGGATTAGCAGGGGAAAACTACATTTCTCTGCTAGGACACAGCTATGCCTCTTTGTCCTAGCAGAGAAATATAGTCATATATATATATTACATATAATATAATAAAATTATAAAAATATAATAAACATGCTACATCACATGACAAGTATTCATCTCAATCAAAGAAGAGGCATTAACTGAAAATAATTATCACTTCCCCCGCCAAAAGCCACAGAATCCTAGAGGGCTTTGTGACATTTGAAAATTAAAGGACCTGAGAAACAAAGTTTCAAACATGATCGATATTAGGCTAGCAGAAACCAATAAATTGGGCCAGTGGTCTCTTTCAATAACCGAAGACATTGAGTGAGGGCTGATGGGGTCTGTTTTAATAATTAGTAAGTTGACAGAGCAAAATCTCAAGCACCATAGCGGTGTTTTCTTTTTGCCTGTAGATGATGTAGTCAGATTTGAAATGACATTGCCTAGAGCAGTGGTTCCTAAACTTTTTTGGCTTACCATCCCCTTTCCAGAAAAATATTATTTAGCCCCCTGGAAATTAATTTTTTTAAAAATTTTAATAGCAATTAATAGGAAAGATAAATGCACCTGTGGCCATTACCGCCCCACCCTGGATTGCTGCAGCACCCACCAGGGGGCGGTAGCGCCCACTTTCAGAATCCCTGGCCTAGAGTATCCCTTTGGAAAATCTTCTTAACCATTGCCACACAGCCACAGGGACGTATGTATGCATAGACGAGGAGGTGGACGCAGGGATCCCCAGAGCTATTTGGAAGGCTCTGGAGGAAAGCGTAAGAGAGGAGAGGTATTAGTCTGCCAACCAAACTGAAGGTCTACAGAGCCATTGTGTTGACCTCATTGTAGTATGGCAGCGCCATGCCAGGAGACTTGAATCGCTTCCATTTGAATTGTCTGGCAAAGATTCTAAAGATTCATCCGCAAGATAACATACCGGACACTGAAGTCCTTTCTTGAACAGAACTGCCAAACATTCAAACTCTACTGCAGAGAGTGAAACTTTCTGGATGAACTGGCCACGTCATTTAATGCCAAACACAGGTTTACCTAAAAGACTATTTTACAGAAAACTCACATAAGGCAACTGCTCATAGAGACGTCAGAAGAGGTGATTCAAGGACACTATCGAGATCTTTTTAAAGGACTTTGTTATCAATTGTGAAACATGGGACCATCCTGAATGCTATGCTTGCATCGGAGAAGACCCAGCAAAGAAGAATTGTATTAGTTCAAAAAACAAATACAAGATGGGCAAATTTAGAGACATTCCCATCCCAAATGTTCTTATGGGCTATTTGTGCCCAACCTATGGCAGATCCTCCAAAATCATACTGGTCTGATCAGCCACACTCAGACATGCTATACATTGAGCCCAAGTAGGAGTGTCATTTTGGTCTTCTTCAAGTATGAAGGACAATGGCCAACCAACCCCAGCCAAGACACAGGATTCCAGTCATGAGACACAAGTTCCCTGGCTATGGGAGTAGTAGTTATAGTAGTTTAAGTTGATGAGATTTGACCTTTTAGATTAATAAAGTTTCTCTGGAAAATGGGTAATGGGTGGGGTTACAAAGGTGCACGTAATTACAAGACAAAAGCTTGACCTTTATAGGCTAGTTTCTCTGGATGTAGGTGGTGGGTGAAGTTGCAAGGGTGGAGATAAAAGTTACAATACAAAAAACATGACACAAGAAACCTGAGGTTACCAGAGTAAAACTTAGAGCAAAGCAGAATATTAAGTCTAGCTTGACTAAGCCTCAAAAATGGAATTAAAATCAGTTTTCAATTTTACAGCATCTAATCAAACCTTTATCTGAAAAGGACCCCCTCCATAATGTATCAAGAAATACTCATTGAACCTCCCTTTGAAGACATCCAGGAAGGGGAAGGTGGGGAGAAAGCAAGGGAGGGAAGCACTACTTCATCATGTATCCCATTCTACTTTGGGAGAGCTCTTATTATCAGGAGATTTTCCCATATATCAAGCCTTAATTTGCTTCTTTGCATCTTTCCCCACACTCATAGTTTTACCCTGTGGCTGCTTTGGTGAACCTTTGACACGCATGCTGGAGGGGGCTGCTCCCTTCCCCCTCTCCAGGAACACCTGAAGACATTTCTCCCACCATCCACATCTCTGCCCATCAGCCCAATGGGTGAATGTCCTCCCTCCCCTATCTGGGGTAAGGTGGGGGGCTCACATGCAATGTCAGCATGAGGGTTGCAGTTTGGACACTCAGTCTCTAAAAGGTTCACCATCACTGCCCCATGGGATGAAGCATAACAAGTCCATTTTCTCTTCCATGTGCATTCGTAAAGCTAGTTTTCATATTTTTCTTAAAAGTCTTCTCTGCCCCAGGCTACATATTCCCAGGTCCTTCCACCAATACTCATTTGGCATGATAAAATCATTGCTATATTTATTTGTAAAATGCCATATGAGTATGAATGTGAAAACTGTTCTTCTGGGGAACCACACCTCCTGCAAAT
>NW_025358764.1:0-2254 GCF_016433145.1 Gracilinanus agilis | reverse complement strand
GGTCGGTTCCTGTTCTTCCGAGGCCCTGGGGATGGGGGGAGGTGGGGGGAGGTTAAATTAGCCTGCATGAGCTCAGCGCCCCCACTTAATCCCCCGGCAGCTGGGCGGCCCAGCCCGTGGCTGGGTTAGGCCTTAAATGTCCAGCCGATTAAGAGCTCTCTGTGGAGAAGGTCAAGGACTCCGGCCAGTGGCTGGCCTCCCATTCTGCTAACAATGGACACACAGAGACGCTGCCAAGGAGCCGCCCCTCGTTCTCCTCTCAGGCGGCTGCCCTGGGCCTTCGGATCCCGTTTCATTTGTTTCCATTTTTAAAGGCTCTCTTGGGACGGCGATTCCACCTGTGCTCCGAGGGCCCTTGTCAGCCAAGATGGCGCCCGGCTCCTCTGTCTCCTCCGAGGGCTGCTGCAGACAGGCCTGGGGGCCGGAGGCCACCCCCAAGAAGGCCCTCTGGGCCAGGGAGAGCCCTGGCAGCTGGAAAGCCCAGGAGTCACCTCTGCAGGGGGGCTCCCCCCCCCATGCTGGCCCCAGGCATTCCCCGATGGGCAGGGGAAGCCAAAACAGCTCCGGCCAAGGCCAAGGCCAGGCTTCTCGGCCTCCTGTGGCCCAGGAGGGACGGAAAATACGCTCCTCCCGCGCTCTCTGCGGCTTTCCTTTTCTTAGCTCCAGGGAGCCCCGTTATGTAGACAGAGCTTCAGACTTGGGGTCACAAAGGCCCCACTTCAGAGGGTCCTGGAATCAACAGGCTCAGACTTGGAAGGAATCCTCGTTCTAGTCCAACTCCCTCATTTTACAAATGGGGAAACTGAGTCTCGTGTCCATGAAGTGACTTGCCCAGGGTCACACAGGGAGCGAGCGCTGGACGGAATGGGGATCTGAGCCCAGATTCTAATCCAGAGGCAGCCGGTAAACTTACTCGTTCTCTGACTCTGTGGAAGTCATTTAACATTTTCCAGATCCCACCTCAGTAAAAGGGCGACAATAGTGGCTCCTCCTCCTGTTTCATGGAATTGTTTGGAAGATCAAATGACTTTCCGAAGCTCTACAAGTGGTACCGAGCTTTACTATTCTGTCTACACTACAGAGCTCCAAGTCCGTAGGACAACAAGCATACATTAGGTGCTTACTGTGTGCCAAACCCATGTGTTTTCCTGCTTCTCACCACTCCCTGGGATCATTGCCTTAGCTTTCTTTTCCTTTTTTTTTTTTTAGACCCTTAACTTCTGTGTATTGATTCTAAGGCAGAAGAAGGGTGGGCCATGGGGGTCAAGTGACTTGCTCAGGGTCACACAGCTGGGAAGTGTCTGAGGCTGGATTTGAACCTAGGACCTCCTGTCTCTAGGCCTGACTCTCAATCCACTGAGCTACCCAACTGCCCCCTCTTTTCCTTTTTAAACTCTTATCTTCTATCTCAGAGTTAATACCACATATTGGTTCTAAGGCAGAAGAGCAGTAAGGGCTAGGCAATGGGGGTCTCACAGCTAGGGAGTATCTAAATCCAGATTTGAACCCAAGACCTCCTGCCTGCAGGTCTAGCTCTCCATCCACTGAGCCACCTAGCTACCCCCTTGCCATAGTTCTCTGGTTGGTCCTTCTGCCTCCAGTCAGCCCCCTTCTCCAAATCACTAAGCTGCCAAAGTGATTTCCCAATATCAACTATCTCACCATGTCTCCTCTCTTTTCCATAACCTCCAGTGGCTCCCTACTACCTCCAGGATCAGTGATAAAGTCTTCAAATTCCTTCACAATCCAATCCTTTTTCCCTTTCCAATCTTTCTAAATCCTTCTCTTCTCCTCAACGATCCATTGGCTCCATCTCCTGTCCTAGGTGCCCTTCACAATGGCCATGACTTAAAGGGGGGACTCTCCGGTGAAATCCCATCATTTGGAATGTTTTATCCCACACAAGGGAAAGAGGTTGATTTGAGGCTCCTTGAGGCGAGTGGGGGAAAGGAGGGAGGATGGAGTGCAGTGAGTAGGACCCCAAGGAGTAGGAGGTTCAATCAACAAACATTATTTAAATGACTACCCTAACATGATTGGGGATGTAGACTCAAAACAACCACACCAATGTAACTATCAATAATATGGAAATAAGTCTTGATTGATGACACATGTTAAAGCCAGTGGAAATGCGCATCAGCTATGGGGGGGAGCATTAAGGGGTGTAGAGGAAAGTAAAAACATGAATCATATAACCATGGAAAATTTTTCTAAAAAAAATACAATACTGAAATTAAAAAAAATAAAAATAAAA
>NW_025358763.1:0-3465 GCF_016433145.1 Gracilinanus agilis | reverse complement strand
CCTTCTCTCTTAGAATCAATACTATGTATTGGTTCCAAGGCAGAAGAGTGGTAAAAGCTAGGCAATGGAGGTTAATGGCTTACCCAGGGTCACACAGCTGGGAAGTGTCTGAGGCCAGATTTTAGCCTATGACTTCCCCGTGTTCCTCTTTCTAATCATACTATATACATTTCTAACTCATGGGGTTTTTGTGAAGATCAAATGATATGATGTAGGTATAACACTTTATAGATCTGAAAGTATAGATGGCATTTAATATTATATCATTCTATATAATCATATTATTACAGTTTATTATGTGTTATCTTATATATTATTATTTATAAAGCAATATTGCTATATAATAACAAGTATTATAATAATTACTGCTATTCATCTTGTTCTCACTTTTTCCCCAATGGAAGATAGAAACAATCTTAGGACAAGTTACTATCT
This sequence comes from Gracilinanus agilis, assembly GCF_016433145.1. Taxonomy (NCBI): domain Eukaryota; kingdom Metazoa; phylum Chordata; class Mammalia; order Didelphimorphia; family Didelphidae; genus Gracilinanus; species Gracilinanus agilis. Next base: position 3,030 of record NW_025358763.1, on the reverse strand, counting down.
TGTCATTCTTTTATATTTAATGTCTGTATACGCTTGAAAAGGCTGATAACACAGTTACTTTTTTAATTGAATAAAAAAATTGGGATGCAAACTCATCTTCTATAGGATCACTGATAATCTGGGATAATTCCAGTAGCAGACAGGATGATGGAGATGGTATGTGCCTCATCCTATTCTCAAATGATTTTGATTTCTTCTTATAGGTCTCTATTTTTTAAAAAACCCTTATTGGTTAAACCCTCATAATACTGTGTATTGGTTCCAAGGCAGAAAAGCAGTAAGGGCTAGGCAATGGATATTGAGTGACTTGCCGTGGGTTACACAACTAAGGAGTATCTGAGGTCAAATTTGAACCCAGGATCTCCTGTCTCTGGGCCTGGCTTTCAATCCACTGATCTACCTAGATGCTCCTGGTCTCTAAAATTTTGAAAGATTTTCTTTCCACATACTTTAGGGATAATAAGTATTTGGCATGGCAATATCTATTAAAATTTTGTTCTTAAGTTTTAATGAATCAATGTTACCTAAGGGTAATTGTGGACAACCATCTGTGATAATGGTCTAGTTTCTGCACAGTTTATTGGTTGAATTCTTCAGGATATGTTGAGTTTTGTATTTTGAGCATGTGACCTTGTGATCTGTCAATCTGTTAAAGATAGTGAGCTTTCACTGTAAAATTCTAGTTACAAAGGTGTGTTTTGCTAGGTGTACTATAGGTACCAAAGTTTTATAGTATGCAGTGATGGGTCACAGTTTCTATTATTTCCTTGCAAAATCCACATTGATCACTACATCTAGGCTCCTTAATGATAGACGTAATCTTTCTGTAATTTCTGGAGTTGATGAAATGGTTCCAAATTGTCATTATAGACTTCTTTATTTCAAGAAAAAAATCTGTATGACTTATAGTCCAGAATATATGCTGAGCTTATTTATTTATTTAAAATTGTTTACCTTCCATATTAGAATCAATACTGTATATTGGTTCTAATGCAGAAGAGCAGTAAGGGCTAGGCAATGGGGCTTAAGTGACTTGTCCAAAGTCACACAGCTAGGAAGTATCTGGGATCAGATTTGAACACAGGATCTGCAGTCTCTAGGCCTGGCTCTCAATCCATTGAGCCACCTACATACTCCCTATGCTAAGTTTTTGAAACACAAAATCTCAGGGGCTATTTAGTGTTAAAATAAAAATTTAAAAGGAAGACTTGCTATTTTAATAGTGGGTGTGTGATGAAGGGGCTGAGGGACCAAAGCTTAGGGGACATAGCAGGGATAGATTCTAGTAACCCTAGGTTAAAGAGCACAAGGGACAGTTAGATGGCTCAAAGGATGGAGCACCAGGCCTAGAGTTGGGAGGACCTGGGTTTGAACCTGGACTCTGAAATTTCTTAACTGTGTGTCCCTGTGCTCTTTTGCCTGGGACCAATACTTAGTGCCAATTCTAGGACAGAAGGTGAGGGTTTAAAAAAAAGAGTAGAGAGCATTTAGGTGAGGCCACGGTTGTAGTTAACACTGGTGTTTTTGTGACAAATCAACTAATCTTCAGTAATATTCACTATTTATTATTTTAGAGTTAAGAGCTACCAGAAGCTTAGTGGTGGTCTGGGTCTCCATTTCCTTCTGTGTTCATCTAATTGGCACTGGCTGTTGACCTTCTAGAAGAGTCCATCAGGAGCTTGTGTGAGCTTGTGTGAGCTTGTGTGATATGTTTATTTCCCCCAGATATCTGAATGTAGATCTGAGGTTAGCCTCATTACTACTTATTCTATTCATTCAATTGACAAATATTTATTAAGGCTTATTACGTGCAAAGTATCCCTCTAGATTCTAAATATCTAATAGAGAAACTCTGTCTGACTATATAAAATATAACATGGAATATAATATATAATATTCTGTTCTAGATGTTTCCCACCTCTTTGCCACAAAGGAAGAGATGTTTCATTTAAATATAATGGAAGGGGAGAGAGCCAACAATTTGGGGGGATGAAGAAAATCTTCCTGTAGGAGGTGGCACCTTAGTTGAGTCTTTTTTTTTTAATTTTTAAAACTTTTTAAAATTATTTTTTAAACAATACTATGTTTTGGCTCCAAGGCAGAAGAGTGATAAGGGCTAGGCAATGGGGGTTAAGTGACTTGCCCAGGGTCACACAGCTGGGAAGTGTCTGAGGCCATATTTGAACCTAGGGTCTCCCATCTCTAGACCTGGCTCTCAATCCACTGAGCTACCCAGCTGCCCCCACCTTACTTGAGTCTTGAAGGAAGCCAAGGATTTGATTCTAGAGTCCAAGCACAGGGTAAATCAAAGAAGGGATCTGAATAATGATGATGCATGTTGGAGATTTAGTATCCTGGTGCAGATCTGATGTCATAAGATTGAGGTCAATTTTCCATCTCTAGAGAAAAAGCATGACATCAGGGTGAATTTTTTCTTTATTTGTTTTGGCAGATTTAAAACACCTGAGGATGCTAGTAAATAAAAGACCCAGTTTATTACTTTGAATCAGTACAAAAGATCATGTTGGTCTTTTTGGTCATGAAGATTTATCCACCAAACATTTTTTGAACTGTTGTATGCAAAGAACTATGACAGGTACTACAAAGAAGACAACATTATAGAGGAAAAACAAGAAATGATGAGTACTCAAATCTCCTTCTTCTTCCAGAACTACAGGACCATGTAGAAATGAAAGGCTCACAGAGCTGCCTCCTCCTTGGAGCTTGCTCTCCTGATGGGTGACTCTGGCCAGGGTTGCTGTTTCATGAGGCACCCCAGCCAAGCTCACTTTACTCCCAGCTCAACTTCCTCTCTAGCCTACCTCACTTCTTCACATGTAGCCTTGCTGTCACTCAGGCACCCTCCTCCATTCCTTCCTTCTCTTTCCAGCTACCCTTTATGTGTCATCTTTTCCTATAAAAATAAACTGAGATAGGAATTGTGTGTGTGTATGTGTATATGTTTGAATCCTTAACATTTAGCACAATAACTATCTGGCAGATAGTAAGCACTTAATAAATGCTGTTTCT
>NW_025358762.1:0-5850 GCF_016433145.1 Gracilinanus agilis | reverse complement strand
GGTCTTAGAATCAATACTAATTATTGGTTCCAAGGTAGAAGAAGGTAAGTTAAGTGACTTGCCCAAGGTCACACAGGAAATATCTGAAGCTAGATTTGAATCCAGGACCTCCTGTCTCTAGGCCAGCCTGTCAGTCTACTAAGTCATCGTCTTCTTCATTTAAAATGCTATTTGTCTCCCCCACTCCCTCATTCCTTTCCTACCCTGTTCTTTTGGAATAAGGTATAGCCTTCTGAGTTATATTTGTCCTGGGTCCCATCCCACTAAGACTCGGTGATGCCCATATGGTCAAATCTGCCACCTTATTTGAGGGTCACTGGTTCTTCTTTCATTTTCTACATTTGCATTCAGTCATCTGAGGACAGGAGAAATAATGTTGGCTCCTCTTTTGCATTTTGTCTCCTGTGCATTCTCAACGTCTCAACTGTTATTTTTCTTCCTGTGCCTTAGTGGCTACTTTCTAAAGTAATAAGTTTGATAGATACAGGAAGGTAGACTCCCTCCTCTCTTTTCAATATTTTTCAATCAAATTTTCAATTCTGATTGGACTCTAGACAATAATCAGTTCCTGTAATATATACTCTATCTTTGGCCAAAACCCCACCATTACTGTATTTTAAACTGTGTTCTAGAAATCTGAGTCCTGTTCTCAGATTCCATCTTCATAACCAGCCATTTCAGTACTACTTTTCTCTTTGAAAGGCTTTGCTCTTAATCATCAGCAGTGCTGAAAACTTGTGCCCATAGAGCCTTCAGTTTATTGACTATATCTTCATAATCCCTGATAATACTTTGCAATTTGCCTTTGAAAGTATCACTTGTTCCCTGTAATCACCAGGAGTATGTTGCAATCTTTGTTTCTGACAAGTCTTAGGAGACCTTTTGCCTTTTCTTGGACACAATCTCCAGAGAAACCTTCTCTATTTTAAAGGTCAGTTTGACAAATAGCCCCCTTCTGGCCTCTCCTGTCCCATCCTGCCCCATCCTGGCCTGTCTTCTCTCCTCATAGCACTGGATATATGACAGAAAAGGAGAGAAGGCTCAGGGAAGCACCTTGGGTCACATCAACAGATATAGAGTATGTTGCGTATTTTGGATAATGTAGATAAAGGTCCAGCAAAGGAGTCATCAAACTAATAGGAAGAGAAGAAGGGAAAAGTAGTGACATGAAAATCCAAAAAAGAGTTTGAAATATTCAGGAGAGGGTAATGAATACTATTAAATGCCACAGAAAGAACAAGAAAGAGTAGGACTGAGAAATGGATGTCAGATTTGACAATTAAGAGATGAATGGAAATTTTGGAGAAGGCAAATTTTAGCTGAGTAATAAAGCCAGAAGGTTGAAAGTTTAGAAGAGAAAAGAAAGGAAGTAGAAGCAAGTATGGATAACTTTTTCAAGGAGTTTGACTAAGAACACAAGAAGAGATACAGGACAAAAGCTTGTAGGGATGATAGAGTCCAGAGAGAATTAAGCCTAGAAACTTGGGTGTGAATGAATCAAGGAAGTAATAGATTGAAAGGATGAGTGTGCATGCATGCATGTGTACCTGTATGTGTTGTGTAAGTGACAGAGAAATACACGCAGAGATCTGGGGCAATCTGTCGTAAAATAGGAAAGTATTGATATCAATCAAGAAATAAACATTTATTAAGCACCTACTATGTGCCAGTTACTATGCAAAAACTTGGAGATACAAAAGAGGCAAAAGACAGACATTACCCTCATGGACCTTAAAGTCTAATGGGGGAGACAACTTGTGAACAATTATAGGCAAAGTAAACTATATGTAGGATAAAAAGGAAATAATTAACAGAAGGAAGGCACTGGAATTAAAAGGGGCTGGATAAGGCTTCCTGTAGAAGGTGGGACTTTAGTTGGAATTTTTAGGAAGCTGGGGAGGTGAGAAATTGGAGCAGAGGAGGGGAATTGTTCAAGATCTGGGAAACAGACACAGAAAATGCTCAGAGCCAAGACATGATGTGTCTTGTTTGTGGAAGAGGTAGTATCACTGTGTCAAAGAGTACATGTCAAGAAGGAAGGTGTAAGGAGACTGGAAAGGTAAGAGGAAGCTGGCTGTGAAGGGCTTTGAATACCAAACAGAGCCTTTTGTAATTGCTCCCACAGGCAATATGGAGACTCTGTTGTTTGTTGAGTAAATGTGATGTGAACAGACTTGTGTTTTAGGAAAGTCACATTGGTGGATAGATGGAGAATGGATTGGAGTGGGGAGAGACTTAAGGGAGGCTGAGCCACCAGTAGGCTACTCAAGTAATTCAAGTGTAAGATGATGAGTGCCTAACCCAGGGTGATGGCCATGTCAGAGGAGAGAAAAGAATATATTCAAGAGATGTTGCAAAGGTGAAATCAAGGAACCTTGGCAACAAATTGGATTTGGAGAGTGAAAGATAATCAAGAATCCAGGATAACCCAAAGTTTTTGAACCTGAGGGACTGGGCTGATGGTGCTGCTCTTTACAGTAACAGAGAAGGTGGGAACCGGGCAGGCTTTAGGGGGGAAGATAATGAGTTCTGTTTTGGTTGTATTGAGTTTAAGATGTCTACTAGAAGTCCAGGTTGAGATGTCTGAAAGTCAATTGGAGATGCAAGATTGGAAATCAGCAGACAGTTTGGGGCAGGGGAGGTAGATTTGAGAATCATTAGAATAGGATAGTAATCAAATCAATGAGAGCTGATGAGATCACCAAGTGAAGTATTATAAAGGGAGAAGAAAAGAAAAATCAGGAAAGAATCCTGAGAGACTCCTACAATTGAAGGCTCTTGTCTGGAAGAGGACCCATCAAAGGAGACAGAAGGAGCAGTCAGATAGGAGGAGAACCAGGAGAGAATGATGTGCTAAAAACCTAGAGAGAAAAGAGTTTCAAAGAGGAGAGAGTGATCCATAGTGTTAAAGGCCGAAGAAAAGTTGAGAATGAAAATAGAGAAAATGCCATTGGATTTGGCAACTAAGAAATCATTAGTCATTTTGGAGACAGAAGTTTTGGTGGAATAATAAAGTTAAAACTGGATTGTTAGAGGTTAAGAAGAAAACAAGAGGAGAGAATGTGGAAGTACCTATTGTAGAAGGAGTTTACTTATTTTCAGGGAGTTTAGTCAAAAAGGGCAGAGGAGATGATAGAATGATAGCAGTGACAGAAGGGCCAAATGAGATTTTTTTTTTTCAGAATGGGGGAGACAAGGGCATGTTTGTATGTGTTAGGAAATGAGCCAGTTGACAGGAAGAGACTGAAAATAAGTGAAAGAAGGGGCAGGTAGGTGGCTTGATGGATAGAGTACCAGGTCTAGAGTCAAGGAAGACCTGGGTTCAAATCTGGACTTAGACATTTTGTAGCCATGTGACCCTGAACAAGTCATTTAACCCCAATTGCCTACCCCTTATTGCTCTTCTGCCTTAGAACCGATACTTCGTATTAATTCCAAGACAGAGGATAAGGATTTAAAAAAATAAAGTGAAATAATAGAAATACATAGTGGGCAAACTGTTGGAGGAGATGGAATGGAATAGGATCATTTGAACAAGTAGAAAGGTATCAAGAGTATGTTTAGAAAGGTTGATTTTTGGCGAGGAGAAAGGCTACCTCATTGGTGACTAAAGAAATGATAGTGAATTATGTTAAGAATTTGTGAGATGAAAATAAGGGAAAAAAAGTAAAATACTAGTTGAAGTTGCTAAAGAATATCTCATAGATGAATATCAATTCACTAGTAATCACTGTTTGAATCTAGTTATTCTGAATAACTGTTTGGATTCTAATATAAGGAGGTCCACATCTCTTTATATTGTCAACAAGGCTATCGTGAGAGACTTTGTCAAATCCCCAAACAAATGTTGATTTCTATTTCTTTCCTTAAGTCTGATAGCAGGCATTTCGATATTTAATAGTTCAATGATAATTTCTATCTTAAATAGTTTTGGCAGGACCCTAAAGAGCCATCAAAGAAAGATATTGAACAGAATTTGTAATTAAATCCATTTAATTTGAAAAGCCTCTTATGTATAATACTCTGTTGAATAGCAATAAAGACATTGTTGATGCTTCCAAAGATTCATGGTTTTGTTGATGTGAATATTGTCTCCTCTAAAACAGATTATGAACTCATTATACCTTAGTAGAGAATGAGTTACCATGAGCCCCCAAAATGTTCAGCTAGTAGCTGACCTAAAGACGATGAGACTCTCCAGACTTATTTAGACCAGTCCTTGGATGATAGCTACCTGGTCCAACAGAGGATCAGTATTCAAGCCTTTTTGGCTTAGTAGGACCTGCAAGAATTTGTTCTCAGTTAGACTAGCTTTTGAGAACCTAGAGTCACTTTCATACCCAGGGATAAGATCTTAATCTCGTGTATATATGTTTTCTCTATTAATTTACTAATTGTTTTAATAATAATATTTATATAGCAATTATTTGTTTCCAGGCACTGTGCAAAGTACCTTACAAATATCTCATTTGATGTTCATGAAAACCCTGGGAGGTAAATGCAATTATTTTCCCCATTTTATCAGATCATAAAACTGAACCAGAGAGAGGTTGTGACTTGCCCAGGATTAAAGAGCTAATAGGTAAGTGAGACCATATTGAAACTTAAGACTTCCTGATTATTAACCCAGTACTTTGTCCACTGCTCCACCTACCTGCTTCCAGTTTTAATTTTAATTAATGTTTTATTTTTTGTACTTTTAAAATGCATATTTATGGTCTGAATTGATGCCTTGATGTTAACTGAGTTTAGATGATCTTAGAAATTCCTTTTCAGAATGTCTGGGTAGTTACTGTTGAATCATTTCAGTCATATCTACTTCTTGAGATTTTCTTGGCAGAGATACTGAAATGGTTTATGATTTCCTTCTCCGGCTCATTTTACAGATAAAAAACTGAGGCAAACAGAGTTAAGTGACTTGCCTGGGGTCCTAGAGCTAGTAAATGTCTAAGCCCATATTTGAACTCAGGACAGTGAATCATCCTGACTCTAGGTCTGACACTTTGTGCCAATGAGGGGATAGTAGGAACATTTGTTAAGCAAGGAAGAGACTTGGGCCTGTTCGTAGTTGGCAGAGAAAGAGCTAAAAGTGAGAGAGAGATTAATCATTAAGAGAAAAGGATGATTGTGGGGACAACCCTTCTTTGTCTACAATATCTAGTCTAATTATTTCCCCCAACTTTATTCTCTTGAGTATAATTGAATGTATAATTGGGGAAAAAATAAAATATTAGCAAATAAAAATAAATGGAAAATTCTCAGGAATGCCATAGCCAAAATCTAGAGTTTCTAGGTCAAAGAAGGAAAAAATACTGCAAGGAGCCAGAAAATGATTTCAAGTGTCAAGGAATTATAGTCAAGATTACACTAAAAATGGTAGAAGCTACTCTAAAAAAAATAAATTCTTTGGGGAAAAGAATACAAAGAGCAAAAGATAATAAACCAACAATGAAGAATTATTTAGCTTGCAAGATTGGAAGGCACCTAGGGGGTACAATAACTAGAATGTAGGACTTAATTCCTGTTTTACCCACTTATTAGCTGTGCAAGTCACTTAATCTCTCACAGCCTCACATATCTCATCTGTAAAATGAGGGGTTGGGTTTGATGGCCCCTAAGATCCCTTCGACTCTAAATCTATGATCCTATGACTGAGTATAATTCTATAGGTAAGCATAATAGATATGTAAAGCAATGGAAGATTTTCAAACATCCCTTATGAAAAGGCTAGAACTGTGAAGGAAGTTTAAAATGCCAACACAGGAGTTAAGAGAAACCTAGAATGGTAAATGCATTTGAACAATTGGAATGATGGGGTTATTATATTCCCCATTATTATTATATTATATT
>NW_025358761.1:0-1409 GCF_016433145.1 Gracilinanus agilis | reverse complement strand
TCTTTCTTTCTTTCTTTCTTTCTTTCTTTCTTTCTTTCTTTCTTTCTTTCTTTCTTTCTTTCTTTCTTTTTTCTTCTAAATGATGATGTAACCTGAGATGCCATTTTTGGCCTCAGAAGCTCATCTGTTCAATGGGTACAATGTTCCTGGTTCCCATCTCTGCACTCACAGGGCCCTTAGTTATCTTCTGTGGAAAGACCCTGGCCAGGAGCCTAGCACCCAATCTACTGGGGTTTTTTAATTTGTTCTATCAAAGCAATTAATTAACTTAGTAATTGGAGCCCCAGTGGCTTCAGGGTCTCTGACTGGGACATCTAGGGGCCTGGGAGAAAAGATTAAATTACAGGGCATAGGGTGGTATGCACCTCACCTCCCTTTTTCATTCGGTTGCTAAAATTGAGCAGCCTGGTTCCATGATATCATTTGAACCACTGCCAAGAAGCAATTAATGTACTGTTTGCTGACAAGGATTTGTTGTTGTTCCAAAAGCAGTGAGCTGGTGACTGTGATACTGAAGACAAGAAATCAAGAATCTTAAGCAAATAAGGGTGTGGAGTTGAAATGTTGCTACTGTTCTCTTTAGAATGTAATTGCAAACATTGTAGCAACCTGTATCTCCTTGATGCCTGCCCTACTTTTTGGTTCCTTCCCCCCACAATCCTCAGGTCCCTCAACTTGGATGTGACAACCCCAAAGTTGAGGATGACGATGGTAATTGATGTTAGGGGCTAGGAGGGGTAGGCCTGGAGAGAAAGGGAGGGAAGAAGAATCTTTGAACCTTGAAGCTCCTTGAAAAGCTCATCTTTAATTACTGAGCAACCTGCCAGGGTCACTGTGACTTGCTGAAGGCTTTGACACATTGCTGTGGAATTGTGTAAGCAATGACCCTGCTTCTGGGGCTTCTGCTGCTGCTGGGACTGTTTGGTATGGTATGTACGAGTTGATAGGACTTCAGGTGGAGTTAGTCTGCCAACTCAGGGAAAAGGTGGCTCAGACAGCCCCGGGCTATTCCAGGTGGACAAGACTGAACTAGGAGAGAGGTCATGGCCTCTCAGTGTTGGGAGGGCTTCCCCTGGGCAGAGGGCTCAAGCCCCCTACCAGAGAAGAAGCAAACTAGGCTTCATCTTTGTGATGCTTTAGTCATGGAAAATCTGGCCTGGGAAGGTTCTTCATTGAATTTGACTCACCAGGTAGTTCTTAAGCATGACATAGCACAAAGGGTAACAAACCTTCTGGGGAGTTGGGAAAATCTGGGTTCTAGTCCTGCCTCTAACATCTCTTGGCTAGATGACTCTGGGCAAGTCAGTGTTCTAGGCAAGTCTCTGAGACTTGAAGAATGGTTGCTCATTGATGTCTGGAATTCTCTACACCAATGAATTCTTTCTCTCTCTCTCTCTCTCTCTCTCTCT
>NW_025358760.1:0-1485 GCF_016433145.1 Gracilinanus agilis | reverse complement strand
TTTTCGGATTTCCAATTTAGTTGTTGTCTAGGGATTTTAAATTTGTTCCCTTTCTAGCCTTTTAAGTTGCAAACCAATTCACTGATCTCCTCCCTCTCTGTTTTGTTTATATAGGCACTTAGGGATATAAATTTTCTCCTGAATACTGTTTTGGCTATATCGCGTAGATTTTGATATGTTGTTTCCTCATTGTCATTCTCCTCAATGAAATCAGTAATTTGTTTCTATTATTTCTTCTTTGACCCATCAGTTTTGAATAATTAGATTATTAAGTTTCTAATTAATTTTAAATTTGCCCCTCCATGAGCCCTTACTAGTTATGATTTTTATCATATTATGATATGAAAAATTGCATTTGTTTCTTCTGCTTTTCTACATTTGTTTGTAATGTTTTTATACCTTAGTACATGGTCAATCTTTGTATATGTACCATATGCTAATCAAAAGAAGGTATATTCCTTTTTATTCCTATTCACTTTTCTTCAGATATCTATTAGCTCTAATTTTTCCAATATTTCATTCACTTCCTTCACTTCTTTGTTATTTATTTTTTGTTTTGATTTATCTAGTTCTGATAGGGGAAAGTTGAGGTCCCCCACTAATATGGTTTTATTATCTATTTCCTCCTTAAGCTCCTATAGTTTCTCCTCTAAAAATCTAGACACTATACCATTTGGTCCACATATATTAAGTAGTGATATTTTTTCATTATTTATGCTGCCTTTAATCAAGATGTAATTTCCTTCCTTATCTCCTTTAATAAAATCTATGTTTACTTTAGCTTTGTCTGTGATCATGATTGCCACTCCTGCCTTCTTTGTCTTAGTTGCAGACTAATAGAACCTGCTCCAGCCTCTTACCTTAACCCTGTATGTATCTGCCTGCCACATTTGTGTTTCTTGTAGACAACATATGATAGGAATCTAGTTTTTAATCCATTCTGCTATCCACTTCCATTTTATGGAAGCACCCAATTCACATTCACAATTATGATCACTATAGGTGTATTCCCCTCCATTTTGACTTTCTACTTTAATCCTAACCTTTCCCCTTTCCCTCTTACCCTCCCCTCCAATCTTTTACTTTTAGTCAGACTTCCCCTTTTTCACTCCCTTATATTACTCCCCTTCCTACCACCTCCGTTCTTATTCTGCTTTTACTATAAGGTCTTTTTAACAACCCCCAAACTCTCCCTCCCTTGTATTACTCCCCTCCCACCACTCCACTTCTTATTACCCTTCTACTTCTCTATAGGGCAAGAGACAATTCTATACTCCAATGGATCTGACTGTTCAACCCTCTCTGAGCCAATTCCATTAAGATTAAGGTTTAAGCACTACCTGTCCCCAACCTCTTCCTCCTTTCCATTGTATTGGTTTCCTCCTCCACCACCACCCCATGTTTCTTTAGGTAATATATTTTACTCCATTTTACCTCTTTTCCCATTTTTTAGTATTATCCTCTTTTTCCACCCCTTCCTTTTTG
>NW_025358759.1:0-3295 GCF_016433145.1 Gracilinanus agilis | reverse complement strand
ATATTATATTATATTATACTATACTATATTACTTGTCATCTTTAGGTGGGGAGGAAGGTAGGAAGTGAGAGAACATGTATCAAAAATGTCATTAAAATGATTAAAAATTATATCAATATATAATCTGGAAAAAAGTAAAATAAATTAGTCCCTTTGAAATAAAATACAAAAATCAATGGCAAGAGCTCTTTGTGGTGGCAAAAAATTGGAAAATGGGATGCCCTTTAATTGGGGAATGGCTGAACAAATTGTGGTATCTGTTGGTGATGGAATACTATTGTGCTAAAGGGAATAATGAACTGGAGGAATTCATGCAAACTGGAACGGCCTCCAGGAATTGATGCAGGACAAAAGGAGCAGAACCAGGAAAACACTGTACACAGAGACTGATATATTGTGGCACAATCGAACATAATGGACTTTTCTACTAGTAGCAGTGCAACGATACGAGACAATTCTGAGGGACTTTGAGAAAGAATGATATCCACATCCAAAGAAAGAACTGTGGGAGTAGAAACACAGAAGAAAAACATTTCCTTGATCACATTGTTCAATGGGGACATGATTGGGGATGTAGACTCTTAATGATCACTCTATTGCAAATATTAATAATATGGAAACAGGTTTTGACCAATGATACATGTAAAACCCAGTTGAATTGGTCATTGGCTAAGGGAAAGAACATGAATCATTTAACCATGGAAAAATCTTCTTAATTAATTAATTAATTAGAAAAATAAAAACATGAATGGCAAGTGTTAAGATAATTTTTGTTTTATTTTCTAGACAAATGATGATTTCATCTAGAAGAAATTATTATGCTTGCTAAAGCTATTCAAAGCTGTGTTAAGTTCATATAACTCAAATGCAACTCTATCAAATATAATACTATCTGGAATACTGGTGTGCTATAAAAAGTGGTAAACAAGCTGATTTCAGAAAAAAAGCTGGAAAAAATGTGCATGAACTGATGCAGAGTGAAATAAGCAGAACCAAGAGAACGTTGTACACAGTAATAGCAATATTGTACAATGATCAACTATGAAAATTTGGCTTCTTTCAACCATGCAATGATCTGGGGCAATCCTAACAGATTTATGACAGAGAATGCTATCCATTGCCATAGAAAGAACTGTTGGAGTCAGATGGATGCAGATCAAAACATATTATGTTTCACATCACTGTATCTATGGTTTTATTTTGGGGATTCTGGTTTTCTAGGAGTGGGCTTTTACAACAATGACCAATATAAAAGTATGTTTTATAGGACGATAAAAGTAATATTAAAAATACTATCAAATGGAATTATAAAAAGTTTGTCAGTGACTCAATATTATATTCTGATAATCCAGTTTTCCTACACAAATTAGCATTTTAAGTGTCCATTTGCTGAGAAGCAGTATAGTAGAATGAATAGAGTATAAGACTTAGAATTAGGAAAATATGGGCTCATCTCCTGCCTCTGACACTAGCTGTATGATCCTAAACAAACCAGTTAACCTCTCTTAGCCTTGGAACACTTTCCAAGACTATACATTATAGGCAGCTTTCATCTTGCAGGATTTACAACACTGCTAAATCACAGGCAATTGATGTTTCTGAAATTTTTCTTTCCATTTCCATTGACATAATTACCTACGTATTGACACACCTCTAAAATTTGATTTTCTTAAAACCTAGCTCTGTGTTTATTGGTATAAATATACATATTAAATATACTTCCTACCTTCACTTTTTTCCCTTTCACTATTTTATTATAGAATAACAGATATTCCATAAAGTACCAGATCTGTGATTATATCAAACCATTCCTTAAAACATAACAAGAGAGTTTGCTTTTCTTTGTTGATCTGTCATTTGTAAACATTACATTCAAGAAAAGAATAAAAAAAGAAATTGAAGTTTTAAAACTAAACGTATTCAGTTTGAAAACAATTTTGGGTTGTATTTGATGAACCAATTCTTAGCAAGCTATAAATAGCATTCAGTTGGAATTTGACTGGTCCGTGGATATGTCAATAGCCTTTGGGATGTAGAAATAATAGCTTCAAATTTGTTGTGGATACAAGTGCTATTAAGCTTGTCTCCTGCTGCATTCAATATGGTAGTAAAAACTATTATCAAATAACTGATTTTATAGCAACTGTTAAAATTATTTGGCCAAAGTATAAATTAAAGTTTATGATGGATGCAAATGTATGTCCTAAAACATATAATACTAACATAGATCCCTTTGCCATTTTAAAATAACCACTCAGAGGAAAGAACAGTGATTACCAAAATAAGAGCCAATTAATAAGGCAGTCAGGAAGGCTTCACAAAAGTCTGAAACATTAAATGTTACTTTGCTTTTCAAATACAGAATCCCTCAATTATCAGGGGGTCTGTTCATTTGATGACTGCATATAACTCCCATTAGTAGTAATGGCAGTGACGCACAGGAAATGCTGAGCGGAGAGCAGTTTAAGGAGCACAAATTAAAGCCCGGAGCCAGCAATGCCCTCCATGCCACTTCAGCCTGGCCAAACTTCCCAATGACCTCTCTTGAACTTGTAAAGTCATAATCAATATTAGGCATAAACCTAGCCTTGGTTTCTAGTTCCCTGAAGATTCCAGGGATATTGTATTTTTTGTTTTTATATCCCCAGTGCCAAGCCAAGTGCTTAGAGTACAATCTTTATTTATAAATGCTTGCTGATTGTTTTGAAAAATTACACTTTTTTTCATTCATCAAAATATCTGCCTTCTCTCCCCACCTCCCCAGCCTTCTCCCTTTCCAATTAATAATGAAAGAAAGAAAAAAGGACAGCTAGATAGCTCAAGGGATAGAGAGACAGGAGGTCCTGGGTTCAAATCTGCACTCAGACACTTTCTGGCTTTGTGACTGGCTTACCCGCCACTTAACCCAAATTGTCTAGCTTGCAACTGATACTTGTATTGTTTCTAAGACAGAAGGTAAGGGTTTTTTTTAAATGAAAGAAAATTAGAACCCTTATTAGAAATATGTATGTTGTTTTAAATGATTGCACATGTAAAATCTATATGAAACTATTTAACTATCTTGGGACCTGAGGTGTTGAGGAGAGAATTCGAAATTCTTTTTAAAATGTTGGAAACTGTTTTTACATGTAATGAGGGAAACATTTTTTTTTAATTTTAAGTAAAAGAAATATGTATGTTGTTCATTTCATTTCATTTATGTCTAACACTCATTGATCCCATTTGGAATAGTTAAGCAAAACACATTTTTTCATTGATCATGTCCAAATATGTGTGTGTGTATATATATATATAT
>NW_025358758.1:0-2971 GCF_016433145.1 Gracilinanus agilis | reverse complement strand
TATTAAAAGTTATAAGAGAAGCATAGCTTCAAAGGAAAGATATCATAAAACACCATCCCACCCCTTTGCCAAAATTGTGCAGAAAAGGAAAGTCCTCAGTTGTAGACTTTTTCAATTTAATTATTAGTCATGCTGATTTTTCCCTCTTTCTTTTTCCTATTTGAGTTCTCTGGAATGGAAAAGGATGAAGAATACTGTGGAAAGCAATCATGATATACAAACTCAATCTAAAAAATCAAAAAAAACATTTTATAGTACAAATTATTATTTTCATTTTACTATATGTTATTCCTTTATCAACTATAGTATGAATAAATATGCTCCATCATTTTTGAAAATCATAGTTTGATACTTTGATGAGAGTTAAAAGGATAGAAATCTAAGCTGTTTATCTAAGGTTGTCAGAGCTTTTAAAAAAGTATTTCACGAAGGTACATGTATCTAAATAGAAGTGCATATATTTGCTAAATATGTACTAAATACTACTTTTCAGATTGCTAGAGAGTGAGGTTTTTTATCCTATCAAACTATCATGAAAGGTTTTTTGTTGAAATTCAGCTAATATATTTCCATCTACCTGATAGTCATTAGGTTTGTTACTAACTCATATAAACTGTTATGTTTGTTTTTAGTTTTAAAATTAGATTCAAAATTCATTGCTATTTTTTTCATTTTTAAAAATATTAAAAATATTTTTCTATGTTTACATATTTCATTTTCTTTCCCTCCACTTTTTCTTCTGCCATCCTGGATCCAATAAGCACTTCCACTAGGTTATACAAATGTTATCACTTATACCTATTTCCATATTATTCATTTTTGCAATAAAGCAATCTTTTAAAACCAAAACCTTAAATCATATATCCACACAGATAAATGTTATTTGATTTTCTTCTGCTTCTACTCCTACAGTTCTTTCTCTTGTTGTGATAGAATTTTTCCTCATAAGTCTCTTGGTATTTTCTTTTATTAGCAAAGTCCCTTACATTGTATTGTTCTCAATGTTTCACTTCCTGTGTATAATGTTCTCTTGCTTCTGCCCATTTCACTCTGCATCAGTTCCTAGAGATTATTCCAGTTCATAGAGAAATCCTCTAGTTCATTATTCCTTACAGCAAGATAGTGTTCCATCACCATTACATACCAAAAATTTGTTTAACCATTACCCAATCGAGGGGCACTCCCTCATTGTTCAAATTTTTTGTCACCACAAAGAGCATGGCTATGAATATTTTTGTACAAACCTTTTTTTCATTATTAGGGTAGAAACTTAATAGTGATATTTCTGGATCAAAGGGTATGCATTATTTTAAAGTTCTTTGGGCATAGTTCTGTTAACATGGAATCTAGAAACCCCCAGACTTGTAGCCTAGTGAGATCTAATGGTCACCCAGTTAAGTTAGCTTGGAGGTGAAAACCTCAAATTTGACCTTGTCATATGAGAGTTTTTCCCTGAGGGAAAGTCCAACCTCACTAACAATAGACCCTAAAGTATTTTAAGTGGGAATGGCTAATACCATCATGTGTTAAGTATTTCTTTTTACCCCAATGGTTTCTCCCATTAAGTCAAAGTCCTTTACCAAGGTAGCCCAACCCTTGGCTGGATCTTTTCCTTGTGTCCATTGTAAAGCATCACCCTCTCACTTTTATTCCTGTCTAGGACTCCTCATTTTATTTCTTTAAATTGTGAAGTCAACCAACTATACTCTCCTGTCCATGGTTCCCCAAGAGCAGTGGTTCCCAAACTTTTTTGGCCTACCACCCCCTTGCCAGAAATAAAAAAAATATCACTTAGCACCCCCTGTCACATACTATCACCACCCCCTTACAGTTATTCACTGTCCCCAAATGCACCTCTGGTCATCACCACCTCCCCTGGATGGCTGCAGCACCCACTAGGGGGTATTGGATCCCACTTTGGGAATCACTGCCCAAGAGGTATATAGGCTTCCAATTTTAATCTCTTTGGAGATTACATCTAGATCGGTGACACTCCATAGGATCAATGGACAGAGGTGCCAGTATCTGTGGACTCTGAGGATTTGTAGCTCACAGCTCTGCAAGGAAGTCATATTAAGCACTCATTTCTTCACCTTAATTAAAAAGTGGTTTTAATGACTAAAAAAGCTGGGGTCTTTGAGTTTATCCAACACTATCAAACTAGACTAACTCTAGTCTATTCCATTAATCCACCCTTCTATCTCTTAGCCAGTACCATATTGTTTTGATGCTCACCATTTTATAGTACAGTTTAAGATCTGTTGTGGCTAAGCCTCCATCCTTCACATTTTTTTTATTTTTGATCTTTTGTTTTTCAAAATGAACTTTGTTATAATTTCTTTTTCTAATTCTCCCAGGAGCTGAGCAGAGACAGCAGGGATGCCTTACTGCTTTGGAGGCAAGCATCCCAGAGGTGTAGGCCACTCTCCACAGACTGGTGACAAGTTCTACACACCTATCACCCTGCAAAAGTTAGAAAGTTTTTTTAGTCTTAGTACATCCTCTTCCTGGGAGGATGGAACTAGTAACAGTCCTGTTTTTGTAAGCAAAGAATTCATTGATTCCTAATCCTCCTGATTGTTCTGATCCTAATTAAAATAATCCCCTGAGAAAATCTATTGCTGAGCCCCATTCACCAAGCCCTAAATTAATATGTTAATCAGATCTTCTCTAATCTGTCAAAGGAGGATATATAAATCACATATCCAGGCCAAAACAGAGGAATCTGCTAACACCTCAATAGGAGGGTCTCCAAAAAACCATCGTATCCACCCCAACTGCTGTAAAACAGGAAGGGCAGAATAGATGAACTCATGTCTCTTGCATTAAATCCTTTAACCCTCTCTGACATCCCCCCCAAAATAGAAATCTTCTCCTGGATTTAGGAAGAAAAGCAAAGACAATCTATCTCCTAGCCCATGATCTCAGTGCTTCAAAGGTCTACCAAATGCCTGAGGCTTCCAGGAAATTC
>NW_025358757.1:0-1715 GCF_016433145.1 Gracilinanus agilis | reverse complement strand
GGCTTCAGCCGGGGAGGGGGCGGGGGCGGGGAGGTCCCGTTGGATTCCTCCGAGGCCAGCCCGAGTATGCCGGCTTTCCTCCGGGCCCCTTCTCTCCCCCTGCCGGAAGCCACGCCAAAACAGACTGATAGCAAATGTCACTCAACCAGTCTGGATTTCCAAACCAAGCCCCTCCCCCGGAGAGCTTGCAAGTTGCTGCCAGCCTCCCAAAGGAAAGTTGGAGAGCGGCTGCTGCGGCTGCGGCTGGGGCTGGTGGCGAGGGCAGCTGCCACCGAGGGGCCCGCCAGGCTCGGCCGGACGGGAGTCATTGGCACCTTAGACAGAGGGCTCGCTTAGCCCGAGAAGCCACCCTTCCGCTTCCCGAGGGCCGAGGGAAAGCGGGCCCAGCCTCAGGCAGGGGGTCAGCATTGGACAGCTCCAGGAGCATCGCTGAAGGGTGCACCTTTGCCGCAGGTAGGAGAGACACGGCACAGAGCTCTGACTTGACTTCCCTCTGGGCTGAGGAGATGAAAGCAAGGCAGGTCAAAGCAGGGAGAAGAAAAAGTCCAGGGGCCCAGGGCGAAGGCTGGAGGGCTCCGAAGAGACCCATGCAACGAGCCTCCTTTTTCCTAAAGGCTTCCCCGATCATCCGGTCCTGAAGCTAGGCACCCCCCCCCCTCCCCCGAAGGTGAGGAAGCTCTCCCTCCGCCAACTTGGTAGAGGCTCAAGACACTCCACCGATCTGCCCCTCCACGGACACCGGGGTTCCCAGGAAGGCACGGCCCAACCGTGTTGAGCAGGCAGTGTGGGCTCCGGGAAGGAGCTTTGTGCCCCAAAGTTGGGCTCCCTCCCTTACCAGCTAGAAAGGCCCTTAGCGATCATCCAGACCCCGCCCCCATTTCCCACTTTATGGAGGGGAAGTTGAGGCCCCCCAGATTGGGAAGGAACTTCGGCCAGATCTCCGAATCTCCGATTCAGAAGGGACTTCAGGGGCCATTAGGCTTGGGCTGGGGGCAGGGGCAGAAGGCAGCCCACATTAGAGAGTCAGGAAGACCAGCCTCAGACACTCTCCAGCCCAAGCTACTTCGCTTCTTTTTAACCCTAACCTTCCGTCTTGGAATCCACACCAAGCTTTGGTCCCAAGGCGGCTGACTGCTAAGGGCTGGGCAGTGGGGTTAGGTGACTTACTCGTGGTCACACAGCACTACTTCACTTGTTTCCCTCATTTTCCTTATCTGTAAAGTGGGGGTAATAACAGCACCTGTCTCTTTGGGTTGGCGCGAGGATCAAATGAGATCATTTTTATAAAGCGTTTCACAGTGCTTTGAGAGGAGCTATGCAAACCCCCACTGCGCTGCTATTACTTACTATCAGGCTATTGGGAGACACTTTCAACCCCAAACCCAGTATTCCCAGTTCTGCTGCTTATTGCCCTTGAGACCCTGGACAAGTCCCTGCTCCACTCTGGACCTCCGTTTTCTGCTCCCTAGGAGGTGGGAACTGTGCCATGAGCCCTTTCTTGTTTTACAACGGGGGTCCTCTGGCTATTAATGAAGAGGAGGCCTCTGATTTCTGAAATGTCTCTCTGAGAGGTTTGGACCATGTGCAACAAGACCAGATGAAGCCAGGGACCCAACAATATGACTCCTTGACATAGGGCATCTGTTCCCAAGAAGAGCCACTGCTTGCTCTTTCCCTCTCCCCCTCCCTCCCTTCCCTCTCCTTCTCTCTCCCTC
>NW_025358756.1:0-5713 GCF_016433145.1 Gracilinanus agilis | reverse complement strand
CTCTCTCTCTCTCTCTCTCTCTCTCTCTCTCTCCCCTCCCCCCCTTTGGTATCATCTGCTGTATTGGCTTTGAAGAGTCTCAGGGGGAGGGAGAGTATTTTCCAAAGCCATAAGTCAGTATTGTTATTGTACTTCTCTCTCAGGCTGACAGATCACTTCTTAGCAAAGCTGGGAAAACCTGATAAACTGAGTTTAGAATCCACTCAAAATTCATGAATCAAACTGCAAACATGTGTTTGAATCCCTTTATTGTTGGCCAAAAAAATTATATATATATATATATATATATATATATTTAATGTAGCTTCCAGTTTTTAGTAGAAGAAAAAAGGGGCATTTGGAAAAATAAGCCACTCAGGCGACAAAGACCTCTTGCTTTTAGTATGGCACATATTGCTCTAAAAGGCAACATGTTGATGAGAAACGTTCATGATTCAGAAAGAGGGGGGGAATAAACTGTCCCTTAAAATTAGGCACAATTTTAGAAATAAAAGTGGAAAGCACTCATTTTATGTGTCCCAAATAGCCTGAGCTACACGGGGAATGTAAAAAACAGCCAGATGCTGATCTCTTGGTCATTTACATGCAACAGCTATATATGTATATGTATGAGTAGCAATGATAATGGTAGTCTTTAGCTATCTAGTAGGTATGGAGGCTGCTCGGAGCTGAAATGGACAAGTCCCTCAGTTTCCTTCTCTCTCATTTGAAAGTACTGGTAAGGAAGGGGAGTTCATTGGGGTTTTTCTATGATACTCCACACCCAAATTCCTGTTTAACACCCTTTTCTTTCTTCTTCTGAGATGGTTATTCAGACATTTCAGTTGAGCCCAATGCTTTGTGATCCCATTCTTTTTTTGAACAATGATACCTTTCTTTCTCCAGTTGATTTGATAAATGAGGAAACTGAGGCAAACCAGGTGAAGCTACTTGCTGAGGCTCCCACATCTATCAAGTGTCTGAGGCTAGATTTAAACTCAGTTATTCCTGACTCCAGGGCAGACATTCTATCCACTGTACCAACTATTTATCTACCCAACTGCTTAGGTGCCCTCTCGTTATTTCAAAATTCCCACCCTTCATCCTTTCACAACATTTCATTAAAACTATATAAGTCCTTCACAATAAATAATAAATGACTAATAAAATTTAATATACAACCCCTCCTGCCAAGAATTTACACTTGAATAAGCCAAACACAAAAGGAATTAAGAAGTCCAGGTAATTACTAGCACATTTGTGTGCTTGGCCAGGAACAAATAAATGAATGAATAAATGCATACAAGAATAAACTCACGAATGAATGAATTAATAAAGAATTTATTTTTTGTGACCATGTACAAAGTATTGAGCTAAGTACTCAGGTATAGAAGTAAGTTAATTTCTGCTCTAAAAGAATTCACCTTCTTATATTTTAGGCACCTTTGTGGCCCTTTTCAAATTCGGTATCAATGTCTTATAGTGTTTCCTCTATCTTCAGTTTCTAGATTTGGACATTAGCTACTATTTCAGAAGGCGATTTTGGGGAGAGCTAGGTGGCTCAATGAATAGAGCACCAGGCCTACAAATGGGAGATCCTGGGTTCAGATCTATTCCCAGATATGTGTCACCCTCAACAAGTCACTTAACTCCAATTTCCTAGCCCTTACCTCTCTTCTGCCTTGGAATTGATACCTGCATTGATTCTTAGACAGAAGGTAATGGTTAAAAATAATAAAGAAGGTGGGTTTATGAGGTAAGAGTTCCTTCTTTGTGGCCTTAAAAATAACAATCTCTAGAAAGTTGCCCAGAGCTGTACATAATCACATTCAGATCTCAGAGCAGGCAGAGCCTTCCCAGTCATACAATCTACCTGACTCTAATGGCAGTGTCAAGTCTGAGAAGAGGAACAGTTATCTCTGTGAGTCTAATGCTTCCTTACCATGAAGGTAGAGTAAACACACTTTGATCAATGTAGTAGCATGTTGGAGGCTGACACTGTTTCTCCAAAGAACTCATCAGACTGATATGGTCACTTACATAAAGGACAGTTAAAGACATATTTTAAATATTCTCATACAAACTATGAAGATACAGTAAAACCTCACCAAATAATCCCAATGATTGGGGTAGGAATGAAGGAACCAGTCAAATTAGTGGTGAATATAAAATGTTTAAGGAACAAATTCTAATCATTTATAGGTCCATCCTGCCCCTCCCAATAAAATTTGTGGCTCCATTAGTAAAGGAAATTGCCTGGGAATAATTCCTTCTACTAATTAAGTAGCAACTTCTCTAAAAGGAATAGTCTTAGAGAGATGGTCAGGGTATTGAGAAGTCATGATTTGCCCAAGTTCTTTCATAACTTGAAGTCAAATTATTTCTGATTTTCTATCTATTCCCTCTGTGCTTTATATTCCCAGAACATAACACAATACCTAATAAATAGTAGGTGCTGGATAATTGTGTATTGACCAATTTTCTCTAATATTACAGCTATTATTATCTCCATTTTACCCATGAATAACCTGTTTCTTAGAAAAGCATGAGTGACTTTCTCTTGGTCTTATTACTGGAAGAATTAGAGGCAGGAATTGAACTCAGGGCCTCCTTATTTCAAATCCATATCTAGGACAAACTGTCTTTACAACAACCAATCAATTAACAAACACTTATTAAGCACCACTATTTACCAGGCACTCCTCTAGGAACCAATACACAAATATAGCCAGTGGAGCAATTATATATTCTAATGAGCATTTCTGCTTTCAGCTAGGAGTTACTTCAGTACAAATGAATGCTTCTCCAATGTTTAGAAACAGTTGGCTTTCTCAAGTAAGTTAAGCAACAAAAGGAAGTTTAAAGGCTATTGGAATTGAAGTCAGATCCTGGGTTTGAATCTCATTTTCATTACTAATAATCTGGGGGGCTTCAGATAACTCTAGAATATAGCTGTATCCTAATACCAAAAGTATAGGCCAGACCCTAGGCCAGATCTCAGTGTCCTACGAGAATATCTACACATTTCTCTCATGCTCTAAATTCTACGATCTCTCTATAATATTATCTTTCATAGTTGCTCAATCATTTTTCAGTCATGTCTGACTCTTTGTCACCCCGTTTGGGGTTTTCTTCGCCAAGATATTAGAGTTATCTACCATTTCTTTCTCTAGTTCTTTTCATAAATGAGGAAACTAAGGCAAACAGAATTAAATTAAGCCCAGGATTACATAGCCAATAAGTGATCAAGGATAGATTTCGAATTCAGGTCTTCCTGACTTTAAGCCAAGAGCTATATCTACTCTTCTAATCAGGTTTCCCTACATTCTCACACATACAACAAAGGTAAATTTCATTCTAGTGAACAATCCAATGATCTATGAGAGCTTCCTGGCCCTGAATTCTTCTCCTCCAATTGGAACAGTTTCTAAAAGGGCTACCAAGAAATTCTACTTCTAAAACATAGTAGCTGTGTGACCTTGTACAAGTCAGTTAGCTTCCACATCTGTAAAATAAAATGTTTGGTTGGGAAGGCCTCTGACCCACGTGTCTTAGATGCTGCGAGGTAGCTGGTATTCCTCTGCTATAGCCATGAGTGGATTCCTACCCACAAGGATTCTGCTTCCCTTCATAAACTACCCATCCCTGACTTCCCTACTTCATGAATGGGGTCTTTAGGCTGCAATTCTAGAATCACCTTAACCCCTCATCCTGGCCATACATGTTCTTTGTAAGAAGAGTAGAATCTAGACTCCAAAGACCTAAGTTGGGTTCCTGTCTGACACTCAATAACCACATGGTCCTAAAATAGATTAACTAAGGAAGGGCTAGTGGAGATTTCTGGCATCATAGCAAAAGAATACTAGAGGAACATCTGTTTAAAAAGCAGTTAAAATAGGAAACCAGGTCATCTTCTTACCTATCATACCATAAGTACGCTGCACCTTCTCTACTCTGAGCCTACCCAGTAGAGGGGCCAGGGGCAGCTGAGTGGCTCAGTGGATTGAGAGTCAGGCCTAGAAACTGGAGGTCCTAGGTTCAAATCTGGTCTCAGACACTTCCTAGCTGTGTGACCTTGAACAAGTCACTTCACCCTCATTGCCTAACCCTTACCACTCTTCTGCCTTGGAACCAATACTAAGAAGGAAGGTAAGGGTTTAAACAAAAAAAAGTTGAAATAAGGGCACATTTACTACTGCCTATAGGATGTGGTTTGCCTCATTTGATTTGCAAAAATTTTAGGGATGACTTTGTCCCTGGGTAAGGCATTTGATCTCCCTGAGCCTCAGTTTACTCATATTTAAAATGTGAATAATATTTTGTTATAATATTTTGTACAATACAACAATTTTTATTCCTTACTTCCTAAAGCTGTGGCAATGAAAGTACCTTGTGAAAGCTTAAATTGCCATGAGCAAAATAGAAATGATTATAACAAAACATTTTATAACTATAATAAAATGATAATATAATAAAATCATGATGATGATGATGATGATGATGATGATGATGATGATGATGAAAAAAGGAAGCAACATTGTCCATGTGTCAGAAAACAATCATGCATGTTTTGGACTTTTGGGTCATCCACTTCAGAAATATATTTTGGATCGATTGCCCAATTAAGAAGGTTTAAGATCAGGTCATTAGAGTTGCAGCCCTCACAACACCAACCATTTCATTTCATCCTATTTCTCTTATACATCTTCTGGATGCTCAAAGGCAACATCCACTTTTCAGGAATAAATAAAAGGGTTCTTTAAATACCAGAAGGCCCTCCTCTAGCACAGTTCCTGAACAATCACTAGGTCATTATTTTGATTTCCAGAGACTTTGGGGATGATCACCAGTGAAAAGAAACTTGTATTGCTTTGGGCGAGGCACCTATGCCACAGGGATGTATTTTTGATTTTGGTTTCCGTACACTGGAAATTCTTTGGCCATAATGCAGGCTTGTATAGTCTATTTCTGATTGCCAATCATTAAAATGAGCTTCTTCTTTTTTTGCCTCCTCTCAATAGATTTCCATCAAACGCATCTTTTATCAGCCCCAGGATTGTATCCACTTGTCTTTGGCAAAGCAGTATGTTTAAGGCTCATTTGAACTGAGCTGAAAAAAATGATGCATACAATAAAGAATGGATGAAGAAAAGAAGTCTGCTGTGCAGTTTGCCTTCTTCCTCAAGCCTTCCCTCTCCCTCCTTGCCATCTAAGGTCCAGCAGGTGCCCCAAATACATGTCCGTGTAGATATAGCCATGGAGCACCTCTTTTTCTCCTGAGTTTGTTACATTAAGCCTTATAAACAAGTCTCTATAAAAATCCCCCAGTAAAGGAAATGAAACAAAACTAAGGCATCAGCCTGGGAAAATGAATAATGTATAGTTAGGGGAGATGAAGGAGGGGGGTTGGGGTGGAGAACAGAAGCAGGAATAATTGTCCCTCCTTTTTTCCCACAAAGATATGTGGATTTAATGGTTGATTTCTTTTGCATTTTTCAACTCCAGCCTCAGCATGTATTGGTGTGGTACAAACTGGGATTTATTTAGTTATCTGGGGTCAGTGAACATGGAACATAGTTTTATAAACGGATATCGAACAGGAAAGGGACTGCATTGGAATGGTACCTGAATTACAATCAGGGAGTCTGGGAGGGGAACAGCTATAGAGTGCTGGCACCCATCAGTCATTAAACAGAATAATAAACATTCATTAAGCGTCTAATGTGTGCCAGGC
>NW_025358755.1:0-1915 GCF_016433145.1 Gracilinanus agilis | reverse complement strand
CTCTCTCTCTCTCTCTCTCTCTCTCTCTCTCTCTCTCTCTTTCTCCCCCTCCCCCAAGAATAGATTTTGTTCTGTTTTTGACTAATCCCCCCTTGCCCATATCCCCATTCTTTTGTGTGTATATGTGTAGTTTACAGAACTGTATGTACATATATAATATATGTAGATATGTTTCTTATTAAATAAACAAAAGGAAGGCTTCTTAGCTTTGAATAGACACTCACATCTATATATGTGTGGAGAGTGTTAAAAAATTTTGGCAGCTTTTTTTTTTTAATGTAGTTAGGCCTTTATCCAATGTAAGTGGTGGAGTATATAGTGGAAAAAGCTCTGAACTTTGAGTTAGAGTAGGCTTCAGATATTGAATCCTACCTCGGACAATTATGTGAATTGATCTCTTTCATTATCTACAGATTAAAAACAATAATGCCTGTAGTGTGTATTTTTTATGATTATTGTGAGATTTAATGAATAGCATCTTAAAGTGCTATGTAAAGGTCAGCTATTACTGTCACTACTACCAGGTAAGGGATGGTCAAGGACTAGCACCTCTGGTGTGACAGCTTTCTGAGCCCTTTTCAGGGTTGCTCTTCTTCCTTTGGAATTTACCTGTCATCCAGCTCTCCCCTGTGGCTCCAAGAAGCTGTAGCATGCACAGACACCTTTTCCCAGTAAAACCTTGTTGGCAGACAAGCTAAACTAGGTTGGGTATAACTGACAGGGCTCTGACTTGTAGATGAGTTAGGAGAGTACCCAGGCGTGTGAAGTCTTCCCCTGCCTGAATGGGCAGATAAGAACAATTTGTTCCAAAGTCATAAAAGCAGTGGAAGCAGGTACTGTGGAGTGCTTGGAGCTTGGTTAGACATCAAAGACACCAAGGTCATCCTTTGCATCCCAAGCCATGAGTAACTGTCTAGCTTTTGTCTTGCCACTGGACTTTAATGATTGTGGAAGTGAGAGTGAAGCTGATGACTTTTCACAACTCAATCCAATTTATGCGT
Organism: Gracilinanus agilis; assembly: GCF_016433145.1. Lineage (NCBI taxonomy): Eukaryota > Metazoa > Chordata > Mammalia > Didelphimorphia > Didelphidae > Gracilinanus > Gracilinanus agilis. Next base: position 914 of record NW_025358755.1, on the reverse strand, counting down.
GAGTCAAAAGATCGCTATTGTACAGCTGGGTGGCTCAGGGATAAGAGCACTAGACCTGGAGATGGGAGGTTCTCGGTTCAAATTTGGCCTCAGACACTTCTAGCTATGTGACCCTGGGCAAGTAATTTAACTTCAATTCCCTATCTGTTACCACTCTTCTGCCTTGGAAGTGATAATAGGTATGGATTCTATAGACAGAAGGTAAAGGTTAAAAAAAAAGCCATTACCAGTGATGCCATTTTGGTCTTCTACTATCTACTACCACCACCACCACCTCAGCCACCACTACAGCTACTATTAAGGGTGCGGTGAGGTAGGAGGGGAAGGAATAAAAAGATAGCTGATTGTTCTCAAGGAGTTTACAGTCTTTTGGGGGTTAGAAGTCAGTATCACTAATATGTACCAAAAAGTGCAGAATAATATCTTCTCCAGCAGTTCTTACACTCTCTCTTTTAAAGCCATCCACAACTTGACCCCAACATATCTTTTGCATTCTTATTTTTTAATATGTCCCTTCTTTTTAGGGTTTTTAATAGACCATCACCTACCTACATCTGTGTTTTGGCTGTCTCCCATGACTAATGCACCTCCTCTTTACCCCCCAACTCGTAGAACCCCACATTTTCTTTAAGACAGTGCTCAAACACATCTTGTAGATGAAAACTTTGTCAAGTTCTTTGATCCTCAAACCCTAATTACCTGGAATTTGTTTTACATTCTTTCTATTTTTATTTTATATTCTATATATCCTATATATATTCTATTTTTAGTGCGCCTGGTAGCTAAAAAGAGAGCTTACTTTCGGATTTCATCTCATTTAAACTGTCCTCTGCGTGATGACATAGGTGACCCCACGCCCAAAGAACTGGAAACGGAAACCTGTTGGACCACGGGAAATGTAGTTTGATAATTTC
>NW_025358754.1:0-1679 GCF_016433145.1 Gracilinanus agilis | reverse complement strand
TCATCAGACCCGTCCCAGAGTCGGGGGGACCCCTCTGCCCCCCATCGGCTCTGTTTCCCAAAGGCCACGCGAGCTGACGTCTCCCGCCGGCCCAGGAGGACCCCACTTCCACTCAGGGGGATTAAACAAACAGCCGCAATGGCCCGCTCCAGCGCCGCCCCTGCCTCCCCACCTCTCCATCGGCCAACGGGGGGCAGGTGGGAGCCAGGAACTTGGAGAGTGTCACCTCTGGTTCGCCCTCACCAAACTTTTAATTTAGATGTTTTCATCTCTCTATCTGAGTAAAAACTAAGTTTAAAATAATGACTGTAATAAATGAAGGTAATTAATTGTAGTTTGTTCCTTTACTGTCTAGTCAGCTTAATTTTACCTTTTCAACTAATAATGAGAAAATAATTTTTGTGCTCGGAGGGTTAATGATATGTAACTGCGAGAGCCGCTAATTGCATGTTGCAAACTATTCATCAAAAGCCCCATCTGTGCCACTTGATTATGTTTGGTAAATTATTGCTTTGAATTATCTTTCATAAAGCAACTTTTGTAATTAGCCGGGTTTCAGTCTTGCTCTTTTCTCCGTGTGCTCGGATATTCAAACTTTGGCCATTCCGAGCCGCCTCCACGCGCCACCTTGGCGGGCAGCCTTTGTTTCCTGTCTGCCAGGGAAATCAGGCTCTCCTTGATTGGATCGGGCGGGAGGGAAAGCTCTCCCGGCTCGGCTCCGGCAAGGCCCACTGACTTCCCCTCCACCCCTTCCTCGGGCTCGGAAATAGGAAAAGATAAAAAGGATGCGCGGGCTCGGCGCGCCGTGGAGTCGGTGCAGACAAAGTGAGAAATGAACTTAAAAAAAAATGTTCTTTATTTTAGCGTGAAGCCTTGGGTGGGAAGAGGATGCGTGAGCAGAGGAGACGGCCGCCAGCCCTCGCCTTTTATGGGCTACTTTATATGACTTACATGACTTGGGAGCTCAGGCGCCAGGGGAAATGTTTCCTGCGTGGTAATTAGCGCCGGGAAATCTTCAATGCGGCCCCCGTGAGCCTGGTGGGTCTGCAGCGGGTGGGATAATGGATGGGTTCTCATTAACAAAAATGAAAATGAAAATCGGATTTTATTTTGCTTCCCCGTTGCCGAGTGGTCAGTTGGTCCAGGGCAAGGGAGGAGGATTCCCTCTGAAACCCCCCCCCTTTAAGAGGGAAAACCATCCTTGGGAAATATTTATTCCCTAAAGAGTGGGAGGGAGCGAGCTTGCCATGAATGCTTAGTCAATAGATCAAGGGGAAAGCGGAGGTTTCATGAATAAAATCATAGACAAATGCAGTCTTTTTCCTACATTAAAGGTGAGAAGAAAAGCTCTCTTAAGAAAATTAATGAAGTTCTCTTAAGTTAGAGTTCCCAGCTAGAATGAGGGGCTCTGTGGAGGCTGACATGCAACAAATGGAACGGCAAAGGGCTTCCTCCACAAATGTCCATGCCTCGAGCTCAGGACCCCAGCTGCATGCCCTGCTGAGCCACCGAATCACCTCCACTCCTGGGGGGTCCAGAAAGTCCCCTGATTATAGGGTAATCCCCAAAGTAGTACCCAACAGAGGAAACTTAAACCCATGTATGACCCCAGGGGAAAACCCTGCCCTCTCCCTCTCTCTCTCTCTCCCTCTCTCCCTCTCTCTCTCTCTCTCTCTCTC
>NW_025358753.1:0-1572 GCF_016433145.1 Gracilinanus agilis | reverse complement strand
CGTGGTTGCAGGCCCAGCTCTCTTGCCTTTCTGAATATTGTATTCCACGCCTTGAGGTCTTTTAGCGTGGAGGCTGCCAGATCCTGTGTGATCCTGATTGGTGCTCCTTGATATTTGAATTGTTTCTTTCTGGCTTCTTGTAAGATTTTTTTCTTTTGCTTGGAAACTCTTGAATTTTGCAATGATATTTCTTGGTGTTTTCCTTTCTTGATTGAATACCGCGGGTGTTCTATGAATCCTTTCAATGTCTACATTGCCCTCTTGTTGTAGGACTTCAGGGCAATTTTGCTGAATTTTTTCTGTTAGTGTGGAGTCCAGGTTTCTATTAATTTCTGGTTTTTCTGGAAGACCGATTATTCTCAAATTGTCTCTTATAGACCGGTTTTCTTGGTCTGTCACTCTCTCATTGAGATATTTCATGTTTCCTTCTATTTTTTTCAGTCTTTTGGCTTTGTTTTATTTGTTCTTGTTGTCTTGAGAGATCATTAGTTCCTACTTGCTCAATTCTAGCCTTTAGGGATTGATTTTCGGCTATAATCTTTCGGTTTTCAGCCATAATCTTCTGTTTTTCGGCCATAATCTTCTGGTTTTCGGCCATAATCTTCTGGTATTCCTTTTCAATCTGGTCATTTTTGGTGTTCAATTTCTGAGCCTCACTTTCCAATTGCATGATTCTACCTTTTAAACAGTTATTTTCTTGCCAGATCTCTTCCATTTTCCTCAAAATCTCAGTTTTGAACTCTTCCATAGCTTGTGAGGAGTTTTCCTTATTTGAGGGGGGTCCGGATGCTTGTTTGTTCTCTTCCTCTGTTTGCTTGGTTGTCTGGATTTTCTCTGTGTAAAAGCTGTCGAATGTTAAAGACTTCTTTTTCTTGTTGTTATTCTTTCTCTTCTGAACTTCCTGAGACTGAGTAGCCATTGTTACCCCAGCAGCTTCTCAGATTTATCCTCCCGCTCAGTGTTTGTCCGTGATCTATTGGCTCCTGAGGTCTGAGTTCTGGTTTTTTCCAAGGTCAAGCCCCCTGGTGGACCCCCTTGCTTGATCCTCTGCCGGAGGTTTCTTTACAAGTCTCAGGGCGCTGCTTCCACAGTCGTATACCCGTCCACACTGGTTCCCCACTTAGGCTTTAGTTCCTGGTTGTGTCTGCCTCCACCCACGCCTCCGCAGTGCCTGGGCTTTCAGCCTGCGCTCTGCGCCCTGTGTCCTGCTCCCGTGCTCAGATTTTGCCTGCGTTTTTTGGCTTAATGGGGTCCTAAGTCTTGCTGCTCTCAGGAACAGGCCCCGGAGCTGCCAATGACTCGATGGGTGCCCCAAACTTGCTCTATTTCTTTTTAGCTGGCTTCGGAGCTATAGATGTGTGTGGAGGGGGTGGGGATGGGGTGGTTGCTCAGCCCGAGATTTCGTGAGGGCTGTTTCACCCCTTTATAGCACGGAAATGCCTCGATTCCACGTACCTTCCACGCTGTGCCCTGTTGTGGGGTTCCTCCGTTCGTCTGGACTTGTTTTTATGTCCCCTTGAGGAGTTTTGTGTGTTTCGGTCAGGAGAGGTTAAGAGGTGCTTCTTACTCTGC
>NW_025358752.1:0-2530 GCF_016433145.1 Gracilinanus agilis | reverse complement strand
AGAAAGAAAGAAAGAGAGAGAGAGAAAGAGAGAAAGAGAGAGAGAGAGAGAGAGAGAGAGAGAGAAAGTTTTGTTCTACATTCAGATTTCATCAATTCTTTCTGTAAAATGGATAGCATTTTTCATCATGAGTCTCTGGAATTCCCACTTTCCTTTCCTTGGCCAGCAATATTGTACTTATCTTTCTGTAATTGGTACCATTCCTTTTTGTTTCAAAGCTCATCTGCACCTAGTGCATGGAGGTTAATTTGGATAGCTAGGCCCAAGACTAAAAGTCATAGATAGGAGGAGACTGTCTGCTCACTTTGCACTATTATAGTTGGACATCAACTGTGATAATGACTCATGGGCATAAAGGAGATTTGTTGTTCCTTGGTCATAATCCATACTATGGGTGGATGGGTGAGGGTTTCTAGCTCCCAATCTCATAAAATTTTCCAGTCACAGGTTTTAGAGCAAGGCTTTTTTGTAGAGGCCACCTCAGACTAAATATTGGAGAATTATCCATATATAGTCAATTATCTATCATTATTGAATAATTATATTTCTAAGGCAATTTAAAAAATTAATTTATTTCCTTTGAACAAAGCTATTAGTGTTGAAGCTGTGGGGATGATGCAGAAAGGGCCCAACTGGGCTCCACAAAATTCTTTTGACCTTGTTTTTGTGTATTCTTCATAGAGGGAAGTGAATTATCCTGGCTTAGTGGGAAAGTCAGGAAACCTTCTTTTTTCTGGTATTGCCTCTAATTAGTTATGTAAGTTTAGTAAATCTATCCTCCTCTCTGGCTCAGTCCCTTCATCTTGAAAATGACAGGTTTGGGCTGAATTTTCTCTTAATCCTATTTAGCTTTGACATTTATGATATTATATTTACTTTCTGCAAAGGTTTTGTTCATACTGATGTTAAATCCCTCAAGGCTACACTACAAGATTTCATTTAAGCTAGAAACACCAAAAGCCTGTTGAGGGCCAGAGATTTCACTTATTATCTATGGATAATTTGCCAAATTTGTATTTCTCTAATTATTGGTGATGAAGAATTTTTTGCCTATTGATAGCTTGGATTTATTCTTTGGAAATTGCTTCTTTACACGCTTTTATTATTCATCAATAGTGGAATGGCTCTTATTCTTATAAATTTGAAATAAGTTCTTATCTATTTTCAAGATGAGACCATTTTCAGAGAATCTTGATGCAAAGAGTTTTTTCCCCATTTAACTATTTTCTTCCTAATTTTAGCTGCATTGGTTCTGCTTGTTAAAAATATTTGAATTTTATGTAATAAAAAAGTCATTTAATCTTCTGTGATCCTTTTTTTGTCATTTTTTTCCCATGAACTCTTCTCCTACCCATTGATCCAAAAGGAAATTTCTTCCTTGTTCCTCTAATTTGTTGAGTGGTGACCTTTTATATGTATGTTCACAAATACTGTCCAGTATATAGCAATCAATTCCCTTTAGAAGTTGACAGGTTGACACGAAAGGAGATATAAGTAAGTAAGAAGAAAAGAGAACATATTTCCTATCAGATTTATGGATAGGAGAGGAATTTATGAGTCAACAAGAGATGGAGAGCATTTTAAAACCAAAATGGATAATTCTGAGTATATTAAATTGAAAAGTTTTGTACAAATAAAACAAATCTTGCCAAGATTAGAAGGAAAGCAGGGGGCAGCTGGGTAGCTCAGTGGATTGAGAGCCAGGCCTAGAGACGGGAGGTCCTAGGTTCAAATCCGGCCTCAGACACTTCCCAGGTATGTGACCCTGGGCAAGTCACTTGACCCCCATTGCCTACCCTTACCACTCTTCTGCCTTGGAGCCAATACACAGGATTGACTCCAAGATGGAAGGTAAGGGTTTAAAAAAAAAAAAAAGATTAGAAGGAAAGCAGACAATTGGGGGAGGGGGGAGAAATTTTTATAGATTGTCCCTCAGTTAAAAGTCTCATATCTAAAATATGTAGAGAATTTTGTACAATTTATAAGAATAAGATCTATCCCCCAACTGATAAATAGGCAAGAGCTATGAACAACTTTAAGATGAAGAAATCAAAGCTATTTATAGGCATATGAAAAAATGTTCTAAATCATACTATTAGAGAAAAGCAATTCTCCAAAACAATTCTGAGATCATCTCATACCCATCAAAATGGCTAAAATGATAAAGGGAAAAATGACATTGAAGGAGATATGGAAATATGGGAACACTAATATAATGCTGGTGTGGCTGTGAACTGATCCAATCATTTTGGAGATCAATTTGAAACTATACCTAGAGACTTATAAAACAGTATGCTCTTAGACCCAGCAATGCCATTGCTAAATCTCTTTCTTAAGGAGATCAGGGGAAATAGGGAAAGAACCCATATATTCCAAAAATATTTATAGTAGTGCTCTTTGTGGTGGCAAAGAATTGGAAATAGAAGGGATGTCTATCAACTGGGGAATGGCTAAACAAATTGTGGTATGTGATTGTAATGGTATACTATTGTACCATAAGAAGTGATGAGCAGACTTCCGGTTAAGTTGG
>NW_025358751.1:0-5893 GCF_016433145.1 Gracilinanus agilis | reverse complement strand
AGAACTGACCAGCTGAGCCTGGAATCAGAAAGACTGAATTGTGAAGTTCTTCAGAAACATATTGATTGTTCAACCCTGGATGAGCTATTTAAGTATTTAATTACTCCCAGGAAAATTCTGGCTCTGTCTGCATTGGTAAGAGTGTCTTCATCCCTATATCAAGAAAATCACAAATTTTGTTCCCCCCATATTTATCTCTATTTAAGTCTGAACTAGGTGGCCTCTAAGATACCCTCTAAGCCTGAGATCCTAAAATTGTTTCTTTTCATGGATGAGCACATGGTAGGATTTAGGGAATGTTTCCGGAAAGACTAAGATACTAAGGTAGAGCTGTCCCAACTCCAGGCCTGGATTCTAATTACCCTCACACCCTTCTAATTGTGTGACCCTGGACAAGTCACTAAATTACATTTGCCTAGCCCTTGCTCTTCTGATTTAGAGTTGTTATTAGGACAGAGAGTGAGGGTTTAAAGGGGGGTGGGGGTGGGGGGGACTAAAGCAGAAGAAAGAATCTCTCTTCCACCTCTTCCCTCCTCCCTCCTCCCCAACTCACACTTTATACACATCTTATCAACTTTACTCCTTGAAGTCTTGAAGCCTGAGGCGGTGGCTGAGTTTGCAAATATTTCCACTTTAGGCAGAGAGGTGAGGAGAAGTTATTATGTAGGAGGGGATGGAGGAGGGAGGGAGAGTCTTTCCCAGACACTGCAGTGAGCCAGGGAGGGAGCATCTGATGCCTGATATGGGAGGGGCAGCCAGTTCAGTCATAAAACCTGCCCATTGAAAGTACAGTGACTAATTTGCAGATGATATCAGAGGGGCTGCTGCAAATTGTTTTTGGAAGAATCACATTCACCACAGTCCAACCTTCTGTGAATCACAGTCCCACAGACAGCAACGTTGACAGAGGATACAAGTACCCGAAGTCAGCAGACCTGGGGCCCAAGCCAAGTCTTCAACTCACCTGGGTCTGGGCATGCTAATCTATAAGATGGCGAGAAAACAGCTTGTACTATCTACCTTCCTAGAACAAGGAGAGTGAACTACTTTGCAATGGCAATGGATGGGGATAAGGAATGAACTAGGGATTTCACTGCCACAGGGAACTCCCAAGAGGAGGAAACTCCCTCAGCCTCAACCTATGTACCTTCTCTGCAATTAATCTTAGAAAGCATTGAGAAGTAATGTGGCTTTACTTGGGTTTGAAGTATGGCTTCATCTTCCTTGACTTCTCCACAATTTCTGGCACCATTAATCACCTCCTGCTCGTGGATTTTTCTCTTCTCTCTAGTGTAATGGATAGAGAGCCTTCCCTTGGAATCAGGAAGACCTGAGTTCAAGTTTTACCTCTGACACATACTGTCATACATATAATTCAGTGATTCCCAAAGTGGGTGCTACCGCCCCCTGTTGGGTGCTACAGCGATCCAGGGAGGCGGTGATGGCCACAGGTACATTTATCTTTCCTATTAATTGCTATTAAAGTTTTAAAAAAAAGTAATTTCCAGGGGGCTAAGTAATATTTTTTCTGGAAAGGGGGCAGTAGGCCAAAAAAGTTTGGGAACCACTGATATAATTTAACCTCTCAATGTCCCCAGGAAACTTCCTCCAGGGCAAGACTAGAACCTAGGTCTTCCTGGTTTAATTGGGTGGCTAGGTGATAGGGCAGATAGAGTGTAGGTAGCCTCCTCTTCTTGAGTTCAAATCCAGATTCATTTCACTTGGTAGCTGTGTGGCACTGGCAACCCTATTTGCCTCAGTTTCCTTCTCTGTAAAATGAACTGGAGAAGGAAATGGCTAACAAGTTCAAATATCTTTGCTAAGAAAACCACAAATAGTCAAGAAGAGTTGAACACAACAGAGAAACAACTAAATAAATGTCTTGATTTAAAGGTCAGTATTCTAGCCAGTGTGCCACAGGTGAAAATTATTTTTTTAAAATAATTTTTATAGGGGCAACTGGGTAGCTCAGTGGATTGAGAGCCAGGCCTAGAGAGGAGAGGTCATAGGTTCAAATCTGGCCTCAGATACTTCCTAGCTGTGTGACCCTGGGCAAGTTACTTGATCCCCATTGCCAAGCTCTTACCACTCTTCTGCCTTGGAACCAATATTGGTTCCAAGACAGAAGGTAAGGGTTTTTTTTGTTGTTGTTGTGTTTGTTTTTTTTAAATGAGTTTTTGTGATTTTACCATGAGTATGTATGTATGTTTTAGAGGCACTCCTGGGACCAACTCATTGTTTGTCCTTACATAAACCATTTCTATTCCCTGAGCCTCAGTTTCCTCCTCTAAAGAACAAGGAAGAATATATTAAATTATCTCATAGTCCCCTCTAGTTCTGATAATCTATGCTCTGTGCTGTCAGGTTCCTTCCTTTTCATAACATTCTATGTTCCCTATTCTTAGGTCCCTTTCAGCTCTGACAGTCTCAGTTCTAATTTCCTGTCCATCCCTGGCATTCTATAGTCTAAGTTTTCTTCTACTTCTGATACTCCATGTTCTATGTCGAAGGAATTTTCATATTTAATCCTAGGTAAACCAAAGGAGTCTGGGATAAGAAAAATTATCCCATTTTACAGAGAAGGAAATTAAAACTCAGAGAGGGAAAGCAACTTATCCAAGGTCACACAGGTACAAAGTACAGGGAAACAGAGCAGGACTTGTGAGCCAACCAAAGTTCCTGCCAGGCTGTGGAGAGACTTGGAATAAGCCTGGCAGGCTGGATAAAGGAAGGCTACTGTTTACAGAAACAGCTGCCACTCCAACTGCCTTTGTTTCTGTCCCAGCCTTTATTTATTTCACACAAGCCTAAAGGCCTTTGGCTCCGGTTTGAAGGCAGAACACAGGAAAGGAGGCCCCTTTCCTTCTGAGGAATGGCCGCCCAGAGTTGGCTAGGGGAGAGTTTCCGGAACCCTGCAGAGCCTGGGACCCCTGCCTTGGGAAGTTTAACATTGACAGTTCATTCTCCTCTGGGGACTTGGATACTAAGGAGGACCTTATCCTTCCCAAAGGTCTATATTCTCCAGATTTTCAATAGCAGAAAGATCAAGAAAAACAAGGCAGCACAGGGCAGCCTTGACATCGGACTCAAGAAATAAGAGTGAGTCCCACCTCTGCCACTGACCCATTACTCACTGGGTGATCTTAGGTTGATCACTTTACTTATAGACCTTCACAATAAGAGGAGATGGAGCCACACAATCTAAAATGTCCAGTCTAACTCCAAACCTTTGGCCCTTAAGATAGCATAAGAATGTGCCTAGCTTTGGCACAGTAGGAAGAATAATGAATTTGGAATCAGAGGATTTGGGTTTGAATGCTCTGTTCTGCCTATCATGTGTGTTGGTTAAAAACAACAACAACAACAACAAAACACTTCACCACTCTGGTCCTTGAGGTTTCTTCATCCATAAAACAAAAGCGTTAAATCAGATGATATCTGACCTTTCCAGCTCTAAGTCTGATTCTATGCCTTACCTTTGGGTTTGGGCACAGCTCACTCAAAGCACCCATTTTCTCCCATCTGTTGTCTCTCTGTGATGTTGGAGACTCGCAGCACCTCATCTCTTGTCTTTCCTCCTTCCTCCAAGGCTGTTCCACCATACAGTTCATGCCCTAAATGACACACGCTTCAGTTCTGACTGAAGGCATCACTAGGGTGAGATCTCACATCCAAACTATAATTCTCCTTGCTAATTACAAGGCAGGAGAGGGAGGCAGGACAGAAATCATTTTCCCTCTTTGACAATGGAAGAAATGAAGACTTAGAGGAAAGATGACTTACTCAGGGTGACTCTAGTCAGTGACAGTGAAGGCCAATTAGACTTCTAACCTGGTTCTCTTCCTACTTGACTTCATCATTTCTCTCTCATCCTCATCTTCTTCCCACAGAAAGGGAAAGAGTTGAGACCCCTTCCTTCTGTGCCATTTTGTCTTCTAAGGGCCCCTCTAGCTTTAACATTCTATGCTCTATATCAGTGATTCCCAAAGTGGGTGCTACCGCCCCCTGGTGGGTGCTGCAGCGATCCAGGAAAGCGGTGATGGCCACAGGTGCATTTATCTTTCCTATTAATTGCTATTAAATTTTTTTTTAAATTAATTTCTAGGGGGCTAAGTAATATTTTTTTGGAAAGGGGGTGGTAGGCCAAAAAAGTTTGGGAACCACTGGCCTATATTCTAAGGTAACCAGCCCTCTGACTTGTGGTCTGTGCCCTAAAGTCCTTTCCTGCTCTGAGAATTTGTATTCTTTGTAGTCTATGGTTTGTTTTGCTCTAGCTTTTATGTTCTAAGACAAAAGTTCTTTTCAGCTCTGACATTCATTGTTCTGTGTTCTAAGTGTGCTTCAGACTAGAAGGCATTACAAAGAAGTAACAGCAGGGTATCTGTACATAGTTCAAAGAATCTGGTCTTTGCAGTGAGACATAGTTTTAAACAATTAGTCCTGTCTGACTCTTGGTGATTCTATTTGGGATTTTCTTAGCAAATTTTGCTTTTTTCCTTTGCCATTTCCTTTTCTAATTCATTTTACAAATGAGGAAACTGAGGCCAACAGGATTAAGTGACTTGCCCAGGGTCACACTCTATTTGAGCTCAAATCCAAGTTCTGACCCTCACCAGTCATGTGATCCTAGAAAAATGGAGTTACTTTCTTTAGCTTTAGTATTATCATCTATAAAATGGTAATCATAATACTCACAGTATCTATTTCACAAATTTGTATGTCAGATATTATTCCTGAGCACAAAAACTGTATTACTAATGTCTCTTTTGATGCTTCTCGGAAGAGACTTGCCTTTTGGTCAATCAGATACAAGGACCATTTTGATGTTTCTCTCAGGAAGCCACGAGTTCATGTTGTGGGTGCTTTTGAGAAAAGGCAGGATTTGGGGTTAACTGTTTTAGAAATGAATTCTGTCTGGGCTTGGGTCTGGCTTTGGGTGGGGCACTTCCCTTGTACAAGTTTCTGTGTCTTCATCTGTAGAGCAGAGATAATAATCCTCTTTTGCACTCTTGTCCTCACAGAGCTGTCATGAGGATTCATGAGATAATAGATGCAACCATAAAGTGATGAATAATTGTATATTGTTGAGTTGCAGAGCTAAAGCAAAAAGAGCACTGTATTTAGGGATTAGAGACCTGGATTCAGATTCTGACTCTGCTTCTTACTATGTGACCTTGGTCTTTTCATGCCCTTGACTCCTTTATTGAAGGTTATAACCTTACCACAATCCAGTAAGGTTGGTACAATAGGGAACTCTGAGGCAAAGAGAAGTTAAGCAATTTGCTTATGGTCAAGGGCTATTAAATTTCTGTCAAGATTCAATCCACCTGTTTCCTAATCCCAACTCCAGGGCCCTTTCAGCTATGTTCTTATTGTTGGGCTGTTTCAGTGGTATTGGACTCTTTGTGCCCCTCTTTGGGGTTTTCTTAGCAAAGATACTGGAGTGGTTGGCCATTTCCTTCTCCAGCTTATTTTACAGATGGGGAAACTGAGGTAAATAGGGTCACATAGCTAATAAGGGTCTGAGGCCAGATTTTAACTCATGAAGATGAACCTTTCTGACTGAAGGGTTCCAGATATAAACAAATCACGAAGATATTAAAGACGTTTCAAAAGCTGGCTCTAATGAGCAAAGTGTTCATGGACCAGACTTATGGATATATTTCTAATATTTCAGATGATTGGTTTCTGAATCCTTAAACTAGATGGGGCTTAAATTTTGTTGATCTTAAAAGCCAAACCTCTGCTGTTATCTCTTGTGTGTAAGTTGACAGACAAGTTTGAAGAGTCCTTTGTAATGTCAAAGATTTATACCTGCATTCCTAAGATAAGCCTGGTGCCAGTGTCCCGGAAAGGAGAAGGGTTCTGCCCCGGATACCTGGTGATCTTTTGG
>NW_025358750.1:0-4183 GCF_016433145.1 Gracilinanus agilis | reverse complement strand
AATTTGGGTAGAATGTTCATTTTTATTATGTTAGCTCATCCTACCCATGAGCAATCAATGGCTTTCCAGTTGTTAAGATCCAGTTTTATTTGTTTGGAAAGTGTTTTGTAGTTGTTTTCCTATAATTGCTGTGTTTGTTTTGGTAGATAGATTCCTAAGTATTTTATATTGTCTAGGGTGATTTTAAATGGTGGTTCTCTTTCTAATTTTTAGTGCTCTGATGTGTTGTAAATATATAGAAATGCTGATTATTTATGTGCATTTATTTTGGATCCTGCAACTTTGCTAAAGTTGTTGATTATTTCTGCCAGCTTCTTAGTTGATTCTCTAGGATTTTTTAAGTATACCATCATATCATCTGCAAAGAGTGATAGCTTAGTCTCCTCCTTGCCTATTTTGATACCTTCAATTTCTTTTTCTTCTCTAATTGCAACTGCTAGTGTTTCTAGTACTATGTTGAATAATAGAGGTGATAATGGGCATCCTCGTTTTACTCCTGATCTTATTGGGAAGGCTTCTAATTTATCCCCATTGCATATGATGTTTGTTGATGGTTTTAGATATATACTGTTTATTATTTTGAGGAAAGGTCCTTCTATTACTATACTTTTCAGTGTTTTCAATAGGAATGGATGCTGTATTTTGTCAAAGGGTTTTTCAGCATCTATTGAGATAATCATGTGATTTTTGTTTGTTAGACTGTTGATATGGTCAATTATGTGGTTGGTTTTCCTAATGTTGAACCAACCTTGCATTCCTGGTATAAATCCCACCTGATCATGGTGGATAATCTTCTTAATTACTTGCTGGAGTCTCTTTGCTAGTATTCTATTTAAGATTTTTGCATCTATGTTTATTAGGGAGATTGGTCTATAGTTTTCTTTTTCTCTTTTTGGTCTACCTGACTTTAGGATCAGTACCATATTTGTGTTATAAAAGGAATTTGGTGGGACTCCTTCTTTCCTTATCATATCAAATAATTTGTACAGTATTGGGATTAGTTGCTCTTTGAATGTCTGATAGAATTCACTTGTGAATCCATCAGGCCCTGGCAATTTTTTTTTGGGAGTTCTTTGATGGCTTGTTCAATTTCTTTTTCTGATATGGGATTATTTAGGTATTCTATTTCTTCTGCTGTTAATCTAGGCAGTTTATATTTTTGTAAATATTCATCCATATTTCCTAAATTGTTATATTTATTGCCATATAATTGGGCAAAATAGTTTTTAATGATCGCCTTAATTTCCCCTTCATTAGAGGTGAGGTCTCCCTTTTCGTCTTTGATACTGTCAATTTGGTTTTCTTCTTTCCTTTTTTTATTAGATTGATCAGTATGTTGTCTATTTTATCTGTTTTTTCAAAATACCAGCTTCTAGTCTTATTTATTAATTCAATAGTTCTTTTACTTATAATTTTATTAATTTCTCCCTTGATTTTTAGTATTTCTAATTTAGTTTTCATCTGGGGATTTTTAATTTGTTCGCTTTCTAATTTTTTGTTACATGCCCAATTCATTAATCTCTGCCCTCCTTAATTTGTTAATATATGCTCTCAAGGATATAAATTTCCCCCTGAGAACTCCCTTGGCCGTATCTCACAGAGTTTGGTAGGAGGTCTCATCATTGCCATTCTCTTCAATGAAATTGTTTATTGTTTCTATGATTTCTTCTTTGACAAATTGGTTTTGGAGAATCATATTATTTAATTTCTAATTAGTTTTTGATTTTCCCGTCCAGGTGCCCTTACTAATTATTATTTTTATTGCATTATGATCTGAGAAGGTTACATTTATTATTTCTGTTCTTTTGCATTTGTTTGCAATGATTCTATGCCCTATAATATGGTCAATCTTTGTGAATGTACCATGCGCAGCTGAAAAGAAGGTGTATTCCTTTTTGTCCCTATTTATTTTCCTCCACATGTCAATTAAATCTATTTTTTCTAGGACTTCATTCATTTCTCTTACCTCTTTCTTATTTATTTTTTGGTTTGATTTATCTAGATCTGAAAGAGGAATATTTAGATCTCCCACTATTATGGTTTTACTATCTATTTCCTTCTTGAGCTCTGCCAGTTTCTCCTTTATGAATTTGGATGCTATGCCACTAGGTGCATACATATTGAGCAGTGTTATTTCCTCATTGTTTATACTACCTTTAATCAGGATGTAATGACCTTCCCTGTCTTTTTTAATCATATCTATTTTTACTTTGGCTTTATCAGAAATCATAATAGCCACTCCTGCCTTCTTTTTCTCATTTGACGCCCAAAAGATTTTGCTCAAGCCCTTAACCTTAAACTTGTGTATGTCCACCTGCCTCATATGTGTTTCTTGTAGACAACATATGGTAGGATTTTGGTTTCTAATCCACTCTGCTATTTGCTCCTGTTTTATGAGTGAGTTCATCCCATTCACATTCAGAGTTATATTGAATACTATAATAGTGAATAGAGTTCACTACAGAGAATTATACATAGTATTTCTCTACATAGGAATACAGATAATGAGATCTTACTGAGGCCCTTAAAAAGGCAAATTTAAAAATTATGAGTTTTCTTTCTTTCCCCTCTATTTCTTATTTACCTTTTCATGTTTCTCTTGATTTTTGTGGTTGGATATCAAACTTTCCATTTAGCCCGGGTATTTTCTGTGCAAATACTTGGAAATCTTCAATTTTGTTGAATGCCCATACTTTACCCTGGAAATATATAGTCAGTTTCGATGGGTAGTTGATCCGTGGTTGCAGGCCCAGCTCTCTCGCCTTTCTGAATATCGTATTCCAAGCCTTGTGGTCTTTTAGCGTGGAGGCTGCCAGATCCTGTGTGATCCTGATTGTTGCTCCTTGATATTTTTATTGTCTCTTTCTGGCTTCTTGTAACATTTTTTCTTTTACTTGGAAGCTCTTGAATTTTGCAATTATGTTCCTGGGTGTTTTCTTATCTGGTTCGAATGTCGCGGATGATCTATGGATCCTCTCAATGTCTATATTGCCCTCTTGTTGTAGGACTTCTGGGCAATTTTGCTGAATAATTTCTTTTAGTATGGAGTCCAGGTTTCTATTAATTTCTGGTTTTTCTGGAGACCAATGATTCTCAAATTGTCTATTCTAGACCAGTTTTCTTGGTCTGTCACTTTCTCATTGAGATAGTTCATGTTTCCTTCTATTTTTTCAGTCTTTTGACTTTGTTTTATTTGTTCTTGTTGTCTTGAGAGATCGTTAGCTTCTAATTGCTCAATTCTAGCCTTCAGGGACTGGTTTTCGGCTATAATCTTTTGGTTTTCAGCTATGATCTTTTGGTTTTCCTTTTCAATCTGGTAATTTCTGGTGTTCAATTTGCTTATCAGTTCATTTTATTTCTGAGCGTCCCTTTCCAATTGCAAGATTCTACCTTTTAAACTGTTATTTTCTTGCCAGATCTCTTCCATCTTCCTCAAAATCTCAGTTTTGAACTCTTCCATAGCTTGTGACCTGTTTTCCTTATTTGAGGAGGGTCCAGATGCTTGTTTGTTCTGCTCCTCTGTTTGCTTGGTTGTCTGGATTTTCTCTGTGTAAAAGTTGTCGAGTGTTAAAGACTTCTTTTTCTTGTTGTTAATCTTTCTCTTCTGAACTTCCTGAGTCTGGGTAGCCATCATTAGCCCAGCAGCTTCTCAGCTTTATCTTCTCGCTCAGAGACTTTCTGCAGTATTTTGGCTCCTGAGGTCTGAGGTCTGGTTTTTTCCAAGGTCAAGCCCCCTGGTGGACCTACTTGCTTGATCCTCTGCTGCAGGTTTCTTTACAAGTCTCAGGGAGCTGCTTCCACAGTTGTATACCCATCTCCACTGGTTCCCCACTCAGGGTTTCAGAGCCTTAGCTCGCGGCCATGTCTGCCTCCACCCCTGCCTCCGCCTGAGCCTGTGCTCTTTGTCAGCGCTCAGAGTTCATGCTTGTTCTTTAGCTTTTTGGGGACCTACATCTTGCTGCTCTCAGGAACAGGCCCTGGAGCTGCCAATGACTCGATGGGTGCCCCAAACTTGCTCTATTTCTTTTTAGCTGGCTTTGGCGCTATAGGTTGTGTGTGTGGAGGGGGTAGAAGGGGTGGTTGCTCAGCCCGAGATTTAGTGAGAGCTGTTTCACCCCTTTATAGCATGGAAATGCCCCGATTCCACATACCTTCCATGCTGCACCCTGTTGTGGGGTTCCTC